>NC_136072.1:892213740-892493740 GCF_964261635.1 Lissotriton helveticus
CGTCTCTTCTGCAGACGAAGTCACTGCAAATGCAATACACACCATCCAGATCGTCCAGAACATCGCTGCGGCCTAATTTTAATCACCAGGCAAGATTTCACCTTTGCTCCCAAGTCACCTCCTAGCCAAAGAAGAAACAGATGATGATGGTCCCTTTGGGACTGCTCATAGTCCTTCTGAACACAATGTCAAGTATCAGGAGGAGGATGAGGACTATTATGACGAGGAAAAGTATTACCAACACTATCCGGTTCCTCCTGCACAATATCAGCATTTTAGATGTTATGTTGATCCACCAAGGCAAGAACCTGCTCAATTGCCTTCTTCTTTAATTCAAGACTTATAGGCCATGCTCATGGACTACAGAAAAAGGTTCCCACCCCAGGAAGAACACATTACTGTGCCAATGACTCCATCAAGCACCACCTGTAGCGCTGCTTACGCCTATACTGCCTCCTCCTGCTACTCCTAGTATGACGTCACATCCCATCATCCCTGTTCCTCCGAGAGAGGATCCAACCTCTTCTTAAGAAGAGCCTGAAGTGGGTGACATCTACAATACTCCTCCAACTACCGATGAATGGGATACATATATTATACCTACACCGTGTCCTCCTCCTTGTCATCTTTCTGACTCACCTCCAGAGAACATTGGAGGTTTTCATAATTTAATGGACAGGGCTACATCAAGATTTCATCTTCCTACAATAGTCTAGCAATCAAATTGTTTCCTTTATGACTTTAAAGAACAATCAAGGAAATCCATAAGAGCTATACCCATTATAGACCACATCTGGCAAGAAGGACTTAATATAATGAAATCACTGGCCACTATGGTGCAGGTACTGGCAAGATTAGACAAAAATACAGGGCGTCCGAGGATTCCCCGCATGCACAACGGGCCATCCCAAACCGGACTCTGTGATCTCCCAAGCGGCTCAGAGAAGATCAAAGAATCCTTCCACCCCCATCACGTTTCGACTGGACAAGGAAGGGCGCAGTTTGGATTCCATCAGAAAGAGATTCTCGTCCATGTCCGCAATCTCTGTCAGGGCTGCTAATACACTAGCTATTCTGGGACACTATGATAACAAATGTGGTCTGACATCGGAGCGATGCTACAGTTTATACCGGAAGAAAATAAACAGGAATTTCGTAAGGTCCTGGCTGAGGGAGAGCGCACAGTGGCTGAAATTATAGACTGTGATATGGACATAGCCACAGCTGGTTTTCGACAACTAGCCGGTGCAGCTGTTTTAAGATGCCAAGGATGGCCTAAAGCAACGTCCTTTTATCCGGAGGTGCAATCAAAAATACTGGACACAGCTTACGATGGAGACAGTCTATTTGGTAAACATATAGATGAAGCTCTACTAGCCACCAAAAAGGATACAGACACAGCCAAAGCATTAGGCACCCTACAATATCGTAAAGTGCCCTTTCGGGGTGGACAATGACACAGATTTTCAGGCTACAGAGGACCTTTTCAGCGCACCCAACCTGATCAGTCCTTTCAGCCGCAATATCGTCAGGGTTACCAGCAGCAATCCTATTGGCAGCCAACTACAGCTGGTTTCTCCAGGCAAGGCTCACATAGGAAACCAGGATCACAATCATGCTTGTGACCTTATCAGGGTACCAGTTGCTACTCCAACCCCCTCCCCCCCCCCAGCCAGTGCGAACGTTTCCCATTATATCCATCAATGGCGCAATATTACAATGGACAGATGAGTCTTGGATCTCATATCTTATGGCCACCCTCTAGAATTTGTCCAGCGCCCACCAAACACTCCACCCAGGGGATCGCAACCCCCCTCGTCTTCACCTACACCAACCAGTAGCGAAGATTATGCTACAGAAAGGGGCAATAGAGAGGGTTCCGGTAGCACAAAGAAGAAAAGGCTTTTATTCCTGCTTCTTCCTGATACGCAAAAAAATCAGGAGAGTGGAAACCTATTTTGGACCGCACACGACTGAACAACCTCCTCAAAAATCAAACCTTCTGAATGGTTACACTCTCCGACATCCTTCGGCGTCTCAACAGCGGGGACTACATGACATCGCTGGATTTAGAGGATGCGTATTTCCATGTTCCTATACATCAAAAAAACACAGAAAATGTCTCTGTTTCACAGTGGCTGGTACCCACTATCAGTTACGAGTCCTACCTTTCGGCCTTAAATCCACTCTGTGGATTTTTACGAAGTTTCTGGCCCCAGTGGCAGTTGCATTGCGGAATCAGGGTCACCAAGTATTTCCATATTTGGACGATTGGCTCCTGAAAGCACCATCAGCTTGTCTAGTGGCTGCAGCTACAAGAGATTGCATGGATCTGATCCGCAAATTAGGCCTTTCTATAAACCAATGAAAATCATCGGTGTTCCCAAGCCAGACAATGGCTTTCCTAGGGACTTGGATACCATTCACAACAAAGCTTTCCTCTCGCAAGAAAGGCGGGAACGGTTACAAACCTTGGCTCTCGGACTATCAAAAAGAAAGTACTCTTCTGTAAGGACATACAAATCTCTACTGGGCATGCTATCCTCAGCAATCAACCTGTGCCACTAGCTCATCTTCACATGAGGCCTTTGCAAGAGGAACTACAACGTCAAAGGATTCAAACTACGCGATCCTGTGACAACGTGATATCTATTACTCCACGCATGAGAGGCGCTCGAATGTTAGACTTTGAAGTCGCACCTCTCACAGGGCCTTTCCTTTCTGCCCTTGATTCTGGAATTCATAGTCAGAATGGAAGGCTGGGGAGGTCATCTCCAAGACCTTCAGATTCAGGTAAAATGGTTCTCGTCACAGCGCCAGATGCATATGAACAGGCTAGAGTTGAAAGCCATTTTTCTTTCCCTGCAAGCTTTCCTCCTTTGGATAAAAGGTTCATTGGTGGCAGTCCGGACGGAAAACACCACAAGCATGTTTTATATCAACAAACAAAGAGGGACAAAATCTCTGACACTTTCTCAGGACACCCAGCAGCTCTGGAGCTGGCTGACATTCCCCAAATATCCCTAAAAGCGGAACATGTTCCAGGGCTTCGGAATACTCTTGCAGACACCCTCAGCAGGACCAAAGACAACTGCCACGAGTGGGAGCTCAAACAAGACCAACTAGACAGGATCTTCTTGTCTAGTTGTCCCACCAGCGCTGGACCTGTTTGCGACCCGCACCAGCTTCATATTCCGGTTCTTCGCAAGCAGATTCCCTCTCCCAAACTTTCGGGAAATGCCCTTTCAATACATTGGTCAGGAACATATGCTTACACCTTTCCTCCCATTCCACTGATACCCAAGATCATGACGAAAATGAAACACTGCCGACTTCTTCTGAAAGCCCCCAGATGGCCCAGGCAATACAGTTTAACGGAACTTCTCCTCCTCTCGGAAGCCCAGCCCATCCATCTGCTACCAACACCAACCCTGTTGACCAGGAACCAAGATCAAATGTGTCACCCGGAGCCAGCATCTCTTCGTTTGCATGCGTGGCTCCTGAATTCTTCGAATTTCAGGATTTGACAATTGCGCAAGAGTGTAAAGACATTATCACCAGATCTCTGCGGACAGCACCAACAAAACGTACAGACTAAAATGGAAATGATTCTGCGTTTGGTGTGTCCAAAGCAAGGAGCATCTGTACCTTTCGGGTCTAGGACAAATCCTACCGTACTTACTGTCTTTGGCTAAAATTGGGCTGGTATACTCTTCAATTAAAGTTCACCTCACAGCTATTTCTCGATATAGATGGTCCCAAAAACCTCTATTTCTTTGTTCTGCCAGTGTTGTACAACAATTCATGAAAGGCTTATTTCGTACTTACCCACATGTTCAAGCCCCGCCCCCTGGGTGGCACTTGAACGTAGTCCTATCTCAAATGATGAAGAAACCCTTTGAGCCCATTCATAGAGCGGATATCAAGTACCTGCCGTGGAAAGTAGCTCTCTTGCTCGCCCTAACATCAACTAGAAGGGTTAGCGAAATACAAGCCTTCACCATAAAACATCCTTTGCTTGGTTTTGCGGATTAAATGGTTATCCTCAGTACGGATCCCAAATTCATCCCTAAAGGTTCCTTCGCAGTTTCACTTAAACAAACCTGCCATTCTCAGGACTTTCTTCCCAGATCCTTATACACCTGTGGAATGAACACTACACACTCTAGACATCAAAAGATGGTGTGGGAGAGAATCACTGCAAGGATTTGCATATTTATCTGACCACGGCAGACCCCCCCATATCAGGTATATGTGGTGCAAGACTGATTTGATGCTAACATTTCTGGGGGCTTGAAAGATAGATTGTTGTTGAAGATCAACCCATCATTAGAGACTGCCTACAAAGTGAGGCGGAGGTCCAAGTGCATCTGGCTAGGGGAAATAAAATGATGGTGTGTTGCCAAACCCTCTTGCCGCATTTGTTTTACCAGCATTCAAATAGAGCCAACGCTTCTGAATCCAAACAATGAAACTGGTCAATGATCCGTAATCTGCATATATATGGCAGTGGTCCTTGTGAGCAACAAGGATAGTATTGCAATATAAATGCAGAACCACAATGGCGAGAAGATGTTGGCTGCTCTGGACAGGAAAGGGTCCACATTGGCATGGTGGTGTCATTCTGCAAGAATCAGAAGCAGTGGTTTCTTCTATTTGCCATACTTCAAAGGGATAAAATACTGATTTTTTGCTGATTTTGCCCCATTCGTTCATCACTTTAACATAAATATACTGTTCATGTCGGTACGATGCTACTCTTGTGGTATGGTAACCCTAGTGGTTTTCCAAGCCTTTCGATGTTCCATCGATGCTCACTCCCCAGTAGTAGCTAGGTGGACACTGTATCGCTGGAGCAGGTTTGAACGAGTCAGAGAGTAACATTTGAACACTGGCATTGAAGTTTTGTAAGCAACCATGCACACAAGAGCCTAAACCACAGCGAAGTTAGATGGAAGTCTGCACAGTGCACCATTTTACAGCCCAGTGAAAACTAACCATCCCCTGCACTACCTTCGACTACTTCAGCAGAATAGAATTACTTTCAAATATCTGCAGCCATGGCGCCTGTCTCGGCCTGTTAAATACGCAAAAGCCAGGGCTTAATTTGAGCAGGTGCTTTCGGGTGCTTAGCACCGGCACCTAATCCTCAGCACCGGCGCTTGTACCACCAATTAAGGACACACTTATTTGGGAGGCACACAATTTTCTCTAGATTCATAAGATATTGAGGCATGCCGAGACTCAAACCCGGTTCCCCAGCTCAGAAATCAGCAGCTGTAGCCATTAGGCCAAGTCCTCTCCAGAATAATAAGTGCTGGGGCTCTAGTCAGGAGGCAGATTGTATCTGCACATTTCTACTGTTAGCGCTGCCTCCTGATGAGAGCCCCTGCACTTTTTATTTTACAAATTAACCACTGCAAAAGTCTCACACAAATTCATGGTGAGCAAAAAACACTATGGATTTAGACCCAGATCTCTGTACTAGGGTGAATGTATGACATTGTTCTGCATTCTGTCCATCAAAAGTTCTTTTTGCAATTGTCACCCCGAGTGGAACGGGCATGCTCAGACGTGAGTCCTGTGCTCTCCATGCCACTGGAATCAAGCTATCATGGCTGAAGAGGGGTGAAACCCCAAAACCGGTCCTAGGATGCTGGTTTCCAGTCCAGGAGGACCTGGCCTGGCAATTCGGGCTGGACTGTTCCCATTAGGTGCAGGGTCAAGACTGCTTTGCATATAGCTGGGTCCTAACTGGAATGGCATGGTGAGCAAAAAACGATGGATTTAGGCCCAGATCTCTGTACTGGGGTGAATGTATACCATTGTTCTGCATTCTGTTCATCAATAGTTCTTTTTGCAATTGTCAAATAATTCGGGCATTCATGCGGCGTCCCTAAAAATAAACATAAATCAATAAATGTAAGGAGCAAGAAGTGGAACTTCCGACATGAGGAAAAGTCAGCTGAGGGAGGTGCAGCGCTTGCCTGCCTGCCACGTGCAGAGATGAGGAGACGGCTCCCTCCCGCCTGCTCGGTGCCCACCTTCCCTGACAGAGATGGATGGCGGCGCAGGGTCCCGCTCACACAGTCAGTGAAAGGCTTCAGACCTTCTCCTCAGCGGCAATCTGTCTTCTGGAGACGGCTGCACTGCTCGGAGCAGGTGGGCTGGGCCTAGACCCTCAGACCATTAATCTCTTTAACTCAGGACGGGCACTGAAAGGGGTGCTGGACCGTCGCCAGGCGGGGGTTAACGCGCCGACAGGCTGCGTCACCAGCCCGAGCTCCGCAGAGGAACACGTCCTCGCTCCCAAAGAACAGTACGTCCCGCTCTTAGCACCTGGCCTCATCTCCCAAACCACCTGTAGCAGTATGTCCCCATCCCAATGGAATCCAATCCAATCCAATCCACGGGAAATTACAGGCTTGGCAAAAGGAACAGTTCTCAATACCCCATTTTTTTTTACCATTCCAGATTCTCCCAGAAAAACAGGCTCAAAACGGAAAACGGTTAGTTGTGTTTCCTACACAGAGCTTCACAATCTTTAATTATCACCTTCCTGTAAAAACAAATTAAAGAAGGTCACACAGAACTCTCTGGTTTTGAAAATGCGAGGGAATGAGAAATAGTTCGCATATTTGATGCTATTATAGGAAGTTGTGTCACCAGACCGTTGACAGCATTTTCAAGGCAAAAAGGCAACATCAGTGAAAGGAGGAAGTAAATCAAAATAAATGTAACAGTAATGAAATGTTTAGATTCCCACTAGTTGTGCATCTCCAGGAGTGCTCTTCACAAAGCAGAGTTTTAGCCAAAGTTGCATATTTGAATTCAGATGTCAAGCCTTCCCACCAGGTGTGGCCTTTCACCTGCTGTAAGTGGAAGCTCAACCCAAAATCAAATTCTGAACTACAGTCAGTGAGTGGCACTTGTCTTTGGTCATGTTTCCTGCCCATATCATAGTTAATAAGTAGTCTAGTTTCTTTAATCTGGTTTCAGTTAGTCAATAGCCCCCGATGCTGGGTCTCCAAACCTTCACAGTATTTCAGGCAATTGTCCCTACATCATTCCATTCCATGTGTCAGCATCATGTGCCGTGTCTATTTGATTTACTCTTCCAGCCACCTTTGGGCATGCACTCTATTTATCACAAAGGTAAAAATATACTGTTTTTTTTCACGAGTGCTCAGATCAACTACACAGTTAGCAACATTATCTTCTAGCTGCAATGTCTGTGGAAAGCTATCCACTTAGTCCATCCAGGACTTCAGCCTACCTTAACTGAGTGCTCAGTAATTCTTGTGCGATCTGCTTCCAACTATTCCTGTGAACATATGCAGCTTAAGAAGCACAACATGGTGAGATTCACCTACCCATAGCCTAACAAAAAACAACATGTTAGTACATCCAGACAGATAGTGGTCAATAGTGCAGCAAATGTAGTGGCACTGAATCGCAGAGAGATGAGGGGCTTGCTGCAGCCCATTTAAGCTGCCCCTCAGTCAGTACCTTACCATTGGTCGAGAGGTCCATTATTTGTGCGTGTATTAGGGACCATGGCACCCTAGCTAAGCCACTACAGATGGAGCAGTCACTCACTGTTCTTGGAAATCACAATTAATTTCAAAGTTCTCTCTCTGCTTCATGTGCCTGCAACTAAATCACAAGTGAAATATATTCTTGCGTTTCTTTCTTTCTGACATCTGCGGTCGGTCGGTCTTTGAGGTCTTCACCATAGCAGGCTGCCAACTTCCTCTCAGATTCCACCCAGCTAGAGTTTAATATTCTTACTTTGAGCTGTTGCTATAATCCCATGTCTTAATTTACAGGCAAACTGTTCCACAGGCCAGTGGATGCAAAAAGACGTACTAGATTTGTGTTTTATACAATGATACTTAATGTAATCTGCAGAGCCCGAGACCTCACCTGGCATTTATTTCAATATTGGCTCTCATTTTATGTCATGGTCTCGGAGCTGCTCGCTAGCAATTCCAGGTGCTTTCTTTAGAGCTGTAAGAACTCAAATATCTAACAATCGAGTAAAGTGGGGACCACTTAACAATTTACCTGAACTTTCTCTTGCTTGACTTCTCGACTTCAATTGGTAGAAGTCACCTGGTTTGAACCCAATGACCGTGGAGCTCCAATATCCAATCCGGTTCAGGGACATCTAAGGTTTCACTTAGACATAGAACTAATCACTTTGACAGCACTGTGTATTGATGAAGCGAGCTCCACATAATGCTTGCCTTCATCCTTTCCACCATACCTTTCCTAGTAAGTTTGGGCCTACATACTAAAAGCCACAGACAAGAACTAAATTGTCTAATTGGACCGGAATGTCCCCTGCATGATCCACAGCCATGCGCCCTGCTCTGCCTGCCCGAACTGTATACCTGGGATCCTGTTTTTTTTGTTCACACCACACACTAATCCCATGTGTGCATACTGGCCCAGGCCCGGTCTTTTGACACTGATAGGTTATGGACCTAGCCCTCAACCAGAGGGGCACACCAAGCGCACCTTCATATTGAAAGGGAACTACCATCCCTTTCATGGGTTTCATACATAGAGTGCAGTGGTGGCAGTGTACCATGGTTGGTGAATTATAGTGACCGTCTTTTACCTGTGAGACAGGAATGCTCACTTACAGACCCAATAACACAATAGAAGAGTGTTCCTAAAGGAAGCATTCAAATGTTGTTTTTGCAATTTTCTATTGTCACAACAGTGAACATGAATTGTACAATGCTCAAGAGAAATATATACAACATAATTTTTGCAAATATATATACAATTACAATTCAAAAATTGGTGATATTATTTACAAAGAAGTGTCGTAACCCGACATATGCAGTGTACCGAGTGGTGATTTTTCTTCCTAAAAACCAGATGAAGCAGATTGATTGTACTTCTGAGCTGGCCCCTTAACTGAGTTTCTACTACAAGAGGCAGAAGGATTAAATAAGCTACGTTGTCAATTGTTGTCCATGGCGCAACACGTGTCCTGATGAAGGTCTCGATGAATTGTATTATATGAGACCGAAACGTCGCCGATACGACACTTCTTTGTAAATAATATCACCAATTATTGAATTGTAATTGTATATATATTTGCAAAAATGATGTATATATGGTAGATATGTAAATACTAGCCATATTCTGTACAGAAACGTCGCCGATACGACACTTCTTTGTAAATAATATCACCAATTATTGAATTGTAATTGTATATATATTTGCAAAAATGATGTATATATGGTAGATATGTAAATACTAGCCATATTCTGTACAAAAGTGTCATAAGGTACTGCACATGCCGAGAAACTGGTAGCAGTACATTCGTATGTTGCCATATATGGATGGACATATGATTTATACATATATTCATACAAATGAAGAAGAATATGATTTAATAAAATAATTAATGCATTGTATATATTTCTCTTGAGCATTATACAAATCATGTTCACTGTTGTGACAATTGAAAATTGCAAAGGCAACATTTGAATGATTCCTTTAGGAACACTCTTCTATTGTGTTATTGACTATACCGAGTTCCTTGGGAAGATTGGGTTGCCCTATTAGTTTTGGCACTTACAGACCCATTCAATCATATAATGTTCTGCTGCTCATGATGAACTGAGGATGCTGAAAGTGACATCCGATGTAATGTACGTGTGCTTGTGTACTGGACAAGATATTGTGATGTCCACTTGTGATAAAGGCCTACGAATTCCATTTTGTCAACCCAAAATTTAGACCAGAGTACAAGATGAAGAGGTTGCTTTTTCCTGACAGCTCCTTTGTATATCTGGCATCTTCTAAATGGGAAGGGTAGCACCAGATACTATGGTGAGGAAAGAGGAGACATGCTTTCCTTAGTAGTGTCAGGGCCTTCCCTGACACATGGGGCTCTAAATAACTCCGAGTGCAGCTGCCATTAGATATATGGCAGGGGTTATAGGGTGTGGCATGCAGTAGCTGTTGTTAGGGAAAGGAGCCATTCGAAGGGGGCACATATTCTTGTCTCTCTTACTAATCTCTGTGAGGAGGGGTTGTAAATAGCTGGTTGCAGCCTCCTCATATCTTCGTACTTCTGTGGTGAGCACGTCCCCTCAAGACAGTACTGCTGGGCAGGGCATCCTTGCAGAAGGAGGCCTAGCATGGTAGGTGGCCTGGACAGGTCATGAGAAGAGAACAGACCCAAACCGGTACCAACAATTCAGGAATAGAATTATTCAAGCATATGGAACCACAAATGAAGATCCTATGATGCAGAACATAAACCTTTCACTGGTCGGGCCGGGCTAACCTCTAACTCTGTAACATATCGTATCAAATCTCCCCATCTGCAACCTGCATTAATACCTAGTTAGTATCAATATTACCAAGCACATAACATTCACTGATTTGTTCTCTTTATGTGTATAGAACCATGTATAATAGTACTTTGAAGTGGCCACAGGATGAGGTGCGGCACTTATGATCTAACCTTGATCTCTGCTTATAGTACATGGCCAAAACCAAATGATGGTTCAATGTCAAAAGTGGAGAACACAGCATCCAGTCTTGTAAATTCCAAATGTATAAGCTCATACCCCTTCCCCCCCAGGCCAGTAGTGCAGCAAGGATAACGACATTGGTACACTTGATTGTTGTTCAGGGAGTAAAATACAGCATCGCCAGGTTTCCATGGGGCCCCCCCCAGGGCATTCGGCTCAGTTCACTTGCCACATGCTGCACCAAAAGTAGCTACTCCCTTGCTTCAAGCATGAGCCTACCTTGGATTTCACCTCCAACACGATTCTTGGCACCGCGAGGATCAGGCACTTCAGGATTACTGTAGCATACTTCACCACGAAGTCTGAGATCCCCACCATCCACATCAGGTCAAAGAAATCCAAGCCATCAAGGGTTGGCCTCAGGAAGATGAGGCTGAGATCGACAGTACCATAAAGCGAGAAAAAAATGTTTTTCAGAGCAGGTTCCTGGTATATGTTAAACAGCGTAACAAGCTTGATGGTGCCCCACACTTTGTCACCTCATCTCAGTTGTGACACGCTGGTCAGTTCTCACATAGTTACTCCAGTCTGCGATGTTCTAGCTACCACAGGATTTAAAGTTCACCAGCAGCTCTACCAATGTCGCCCAATTTTTATACACAACCCTCTACCAATGCACCTTACCCTTGATCTGCAGTTCTCATGTTTTATCAGTTCTCACACTACCCACATACAAACATTTTCTGGCCTGCAACCCACCTCCCTTATTCCAAAGCAGAAAATTAACACACAGCTCTACCAATATACCACATTCTTAAACTGCAGACCCTAACCTTGCTAATTCAGCAGAGGAACTCTCAACATTAAGGCCTCTCACTTTGCTAATGATGTCGTTTTCCTAATGTACTTCCACCCTGATCTGCCACACACGTTCTCATACTAGCGAGACGCCATGCACTACAAAGCAGATAAAGGGGGCATCTCTTTCTTGCACAGTTGGCAGGAATGTGTTTTTGATAGCTTTTAGGTCATTGATCGGATATATATTAAGAAAAAGAGATAAAGTCTTGCCAGAAGTCTGTACAATCGAACATCTCCAGTTCTTGGTTGGAAGTAGACACAGGCGAGAACGTTTTTAGCGAACGTTCAGATTTTATGGAGATTATATGCGCAACATATAATGATATGTTTGCCTGCCTCCCTTAGGACCTTAATCACCAAAGAATCTCGAAGTACAAAGATAAGAAACAAGGAAGCCTCTTGGTATACCCATCCTTGTAGAAAAGCTAGGCGAGCTTTGCTTGGGTCCATAAGAACAGGGCCTAGAGATGTCATTCGGGCAATTAGGAAGCTTTATAAAGCTTCCATTTCTAAAGCTAAAAGAGAGTGGGAGTGTAGAAGATGGGCTTTAATGTTGAATTCTATTAAAAGTAAAGACCACTGCACCTTTTGTCGAGAAGTAGCATGGGGTGAACCAGGAACTTTTTCTCCACGTAAAAAACACAATGGGGTCAACGTCTGGGTTGAGCACTTTTCAAAATTGTACGCAGGGGAAGAAACCCGGGTATTGCCCAACCGGCACTCCATAGATACCAATCAGGATTTGACTGTAGTTGAGGTACCATCTAAAGCCACAATTGTTGGTGAGGAAGTTATATGGAATAGTTGCAACACTCCTGGCTTGGCAACTGCTGACTACCTCATTGATTTAGCAAACCAGAAGATATCTTATATAACAGATGTAGAGATCTCTAAATCCATGGACATGATTACACCTAACAAGGCTCCAGGCCTGAACAAAGTGCCTGGTAGCTTGCTTAAGATATTGAAGGATATATGGTGCCCTTATTTTCTTTTTTAATGCCCTATTGTCCGGCGCTCCTACATATCCAACGTGAGCCGGGGCAGAGATAATCCAGATTTTGAGGAAGGCTGCAGTTTATATCCTGCCAATTATAGACTAATCAGTCTTATTGATTGCGCCCAACAATTGTTGAGTCGTCTTACCTTGAATAGGTTGAGTGACTTAATGGTAGATGCATATGTCTTGATCATATTGCAAGTTGGCTTTAGAGAAGGAATAGGCACAATTGATCAGGTCCTCCGCCTTCAATTTTTGTACTGGAAGTATGTGATTCTGAGGAGAGGTTATATGTAATTTTCGTAGACCTTCGGTCAGCATTCGACCTAGTACCCAGAGAATTCCTATGGAGGGCTTTGGCAGAGATGGAGGTTTTGGCCTATCTTCTTAAAGTCATTATCAAGTTATACTCACAGAACTATGCACAGGTTAGATGTGAACCTCAGGGCGAGCTAACTGCCCCAATTCCTGTAAATCGGGGAATTAGGCAGGGTGTGTGTTGGCACCTACCCTCTTTCTCCTTTATGCTAACAACTCAGTATCACATTTGGATAGTTGCGAGGGTGATGTCCCACTTCATGCAGGGATTAGAGTCCCTGAACTACTATTTGTGGATGATACCCTTTTGCTATCCAAATCACTTATGGGTATTCAAAAACTCTTGGATTGCTTTGGGTCCTTCTGCAGGCAGCGAGGGCTGGAGATCAACCTCAGAAAGACTAAATACAGGGTATTTAAACCCCGCCCAGCATCCCGTCTGATCCCTACTTTCAACAGTGACTGTTTGGAAAGGGTTTGAGTATCTGGGGGTGACTCTTTCTGATCAATTTAATTGGTCATTTCATATTCAGTAGTGTAAGATCAAGCTCAAAAAATACTGTGGGGGTATTTTGAGGGCCCAGAGCATATCTACATATCACCCAATCACTCCAGCCCTTGAAATCTATAGGTGCCAAGCTTTGGGGGCCTCTTTGTATGGAGTTGAATTGTGGGGCACTTCAGACACTGGGTCTCTTGAGCTAATGGAAAATTGGCTCATGAGAGGCTTAAATACCCTTCCAATAGGAATTCCAATGTGTCCATTATGTTTAGACTATGGGCTTAGGCGTATCAATCATATAGTGGCCTAGAATCCTCTATTGTACTGGTGGAGATTAAGGTCTGCTCCAGAGCTCATTTCTATTCGAAAGGCCCTAAAGGAGGAAATCAGGCAGTTGGGGGTCAGTAAGATTCCCAGGTTTAGGGTGGTTAGGGACCGCCTGAGGCAGAATGGGCTGGAAAATATTAGGTCCACACCAGCAGGCGCTGTATCAGTATCGATGCAAGCATTGAAAACTACCTTTTGTCATAACGCTGATCAACATATTTTAGGTTCCTCTAGGGTGGGTTCCCTGACTGCTACTTTTGTGGAGTTCATAGTTGACTACCACCTGGAGCCATTCTTGGATGAGGTCGAGCCACCCCATGAGAGGACCATGTATATTAAATTCCATCTAGCAACTCTACCAACACATGCCTTTACTGCCACATGGAAGTGTGGAAACCTCGATTTCATTAGAACTTGCCCATTTTGTCCAGGAGTGGTAGAAGTGTCCGAACATCTAGTTTTGTTTGGCGAACTTGCCTTGGGCATAGGAAGAAGTGGATATTGCCAGTCTGTCACAACTTGGATTTGAGAAATTATAAGATTGTGTTCAGAATACTCAGAAGAGACACCAGGTAATGTATTGTCTTGGCTGTTTCAAGGTGTCTAATGTCTGTGTGGAGGTTAAGACAGAAAAAGGTGCTGACTGGATGCCTTCTTTTTTCTGATGTGTATTTTAACGTTTTTATTCATATTTTATCTGCTTTGTTTGACATAATGTAATTTAATTTAGATTTTCATTTTATACTGTTTTTATGCATTTAGGCATGTTATTTTAAGGCCTTTCGGCCGAAATAAATATCGTTTGACTTGACTTGAATGGTTCGATGCTGAGGGAAATGCCAGTCAGTTCATAAACTATACATCATCTTGGCTATTGATCAAATACATTTGAAATGAAAAACGAAATTAAAAATAGAAAATAAACAATAAACAAAATACTCACAACAAGTAAACCTCACAGGGGTCAAATGATAAACCTAAAATAAAAAAAGGAACTGTGACTCTACGGAATGAAAGAACGAAAAAACAATACATAAAACAAGACAAAGAAAATAACCCCCAAACAGGTTTACACAAAAAGGTAAGGACAGCAGCAGATCTGTGATCCATTCCCCCAGCTCAACCTCAGGGATCTTTCAGGACATAAACCAGGTTGACTCCGAGCTACTGAGGTAAAAAGCCACACAGACCATGGGGTACAGTGCTATGCAGGTATCAAGAGCTACACACTGAGCAGTCTTGGCATTTGAAACACAGATCAGTCCGGACACCGAGCCATCACAGTGCATTGTGATGCACTTTAAATTGATTATGTTAATGAATATGAATTAATGGGAATCAATATACAATAATCAGAGGGAGAGAGAAGTACTAATTTTAGTTGCTGGTGTATCGAATGGGCCGATTTGTCAGCACTGCTCTTTATTGGGCAGCACAAATTAAAACTTCCACAAGTACAGATGTCCCAAATGTTTAACTGTCTAACTGCAGTCAAACGTTACAACAGTATCTGACTAGGGTGAATCTCTCCAGTTCCCGGGGATGCACTTTCACCGTGATTTCTCTACCCCTCAAGGAATTCCCAATAATTTACAGAAAATACATTTACTCATTCTATCATTCTATCATAATATCATTATATTATTTCCACCTGGTAATGTTTTCTTTTGTTCAATGCATTTTCCACTTTTCATGTGCAACATGCTCCATTTGTTTTATCTAAAATCCTACGAACCAAACATAAGCATTCTATCAGAATGTATGCCCCTTCATAAGTAAACACCGTCTCCAATGCTTAGCACCTCTCGAAACTCAAAGCTACCTAATGGTCTTTTCTTGAGCTTTGAACGGTTGCATAGCAAGGTCCAGGTGGTAACTGGTGCAGAACATTTGTCCCCCCCCCCCGCTTGACAAAATGGCAAAAATATGTGTTTAAAACACATATTTTTGCCATTTGTCACCCCCCCCCCCCTCAGAGAGGACACCCAGGGCGGCCCGCACCCACCCCTTCCTATGCCACTGGCTGTGAAAAAACAGCCTTTATCATTACAGTTCTGCTCCTTGATGACTTCTTCAATTCTAATATTAGTGTTCACGGCCAATTCCAGCCTGAGTGGGAAAGAACTTTTTTCCTTTGCTTTATCAGCGTTCTAATTTTTCAATTCCGAATATCGTCGAAGGATCAATTTTCCTTTCTTTCCATTTTAACTCTGGATCTAATAATAATTCCTCACCATTTTCACAAGCGTGTTATTAGCACTTCACCATTTAATCGAATTACCTTTCTTGTGTCAAAACCATTTTCTTGTACCTGCAGTTATCCAGTTACACACAAATAAAAGATCCAAAGTGTGCAGTATGTATTGTAGTGTGTGTCTGTGTGTGTGCACACATCGGAAGAGACCATTTCTAAGATGCCTGGTGTCCACTGAGTACACTCTTTGTGGGTCTGCACAAGATGGTAGTTTGACTGTAAATTGTCCTCATCTTCATCCTTGGTGGAAGGGAAAACTTGCACATCCTACGTTCCATGAACGCCTGACTGAAACTGTAGCTACATGGTGGACTGGGCGAAATTACATTTCATTACCTTATAAACCAGTTTTAATACGAGTCTTGAAGTATATCGGAGCGAGAGCTGTATCTTAAAAGAGATAAATTCCTGAAAGGGGATGCAGTCACTTCCTTTCTATGACA
Source organism: Lissotriton helveticus (assembly GCF_964261635.1). NCBI lineage: Eukaryota > Metazoa > Chordata > Amphibia > Caudata > Salamandridae > Lissotriton > Lissotriton helveticus. The sequence continues at coordinate 892,229,951 of NC_136072.1, forward strand.
AAGATGCCCCTCTGGAACATGAGAGTATCAAACCGATATATCCAGTATCACCCCCCCCAAACATAAATTTACAGGGAAGGCCTAGAATTATCTGATGTCGGACTCTACAACGACCTTCCTCTGCAGCAAATGAAGGATGGTCTTGAATATGTGCATATTCAGAAGAAGCAATCGAGTCCTTGGACACTGCACACATCATCGAAGAATGATTGGAACAGTCATGCCCTCCTTCATAGCACCTTATACTCTCTCTTTTGGTTGGTCAGAAGCAGGGACACCATGTGTCCTGAGGTGGAGAAGGTACCTCGCTATAGGCAGTTTGACTACTGAGGCTTTGAGCTCACCTCCGACATTGTGAACCTTCTGGAGTCCTCAAGCGTACCCACACATCCTGATGGCTCTCGTCGACATTACTGGATGAAGAGGACATTTTGCAAGGTTGAAGACCCATGTGAGGAACAATCTCCCCCTTCCTTTGGGATTGAGGGCATTGCACAAAAAGTGAAGACACAATGTTTGTGTGCAGTAAACATTGGGGGGAAAAAATAGAGCTGAATGAATCTTTCTGGTTTAAAAAAACTGCAGAAGCTTCAATGGCGGATGCAAATAGAAATGTTTGAAAAATACTGTATCAAATGTAAATATTTTCCTGTAAGAATAGGTTTGAGAGAACAGACTCCAGTGCTCCAAGATCTTACTCAAAGGAGCTGAAAAAATAAACTGGCCTTCAAGTGTATAATAATTGGCCTGTAGAGCTGGTGACTGCCTTAAAAAATGTTGATCTGTTCAGCTCTTCAAACGTGCTGCATAATTTGCTCCGTTCCCTTCCATTTCTTTCATTTAAGAAGTTATTAGAAATGGCTGGATTAGCACTATTTTTTCAAGTGGGTTTAATTTCTAATCCTTTAATTATATTTAAAAGAAAAATACATTAGCTAATGTTTCGCTCAGATAGTTACGATTTTCAGTTTATAAAAGTGCTCCAGGATATATACAAAGATATTTAATATTTAGGCCTATTAAGGATGGTGTTGTGATGTAGAATGGTAGTGTGCGTCTACTACAATCGTCTCAACCTGGCCCCCATGGGGTAACACACCTTGAAAGCTAGTGCCCTGGGTGCAATAGATCAGTTCTCCACCATGGTACCGCAGTGAGCTCAACCACGGGCCATCGCTGCCTATAGGATAGTTCTGGGAATCCAGTAATGGAGAAACTGTTTTTTTATTCCCTGGAGAAGGGGGTTTGAAGCACCACGTAAGAATGAGTAGTAGGATTCATTATTTCAAAACTTTCAATACATTCTCCTCGAAAATGACTAAAACTTTAATATAAAGGTTTCCTTTGTGTTGTGAAAAAACAGTATATAGGCAACAGTGTCCTTCATTGTTGCTTCTCCATATTGAAGGTATTTCCCCAACTAAAAAAGGTAACAAAAAGCATTGTACGCCTTCATATTCCTTTTCGTCTTTCAGAAATTCTCAGACAAGATGGCAAAACGAATTCCACCCACTCTCACTCACCAACTTCATTGAGATATTATCTGACATTGAGAAGGATAGCAGTAGTCACACCGCCAGGAATAGCAGTAGTCACACCGCCAAGGATAGCAGTAGTCACACCACCAGATATGGCAATAACCTTCTGCGCCCGAAAGACCTTTCCTGACAGAGAAGACCACTCATATACATTATTCTTCCATGTTTAAGGTATTCTATGGTGGCGGTGTTTCTGTAAAATTGCTCTCCCAAAGTCGACAACGTGTCTTGTTTCAGTAACTAATTTATTTACAAATTCAGTTGGCAAAACAATACTGCATCCACTACCAGTTTTTTCTCCCTCGTCTTGCAGAAATTCCACATCATTGATAAACAGGCAATTGATAAATCCCAACTCTGCTGCCCCTCTCTCGCCATGTCCCAGAGATGGCTTCTGTATAGTTTTTGCAATATCTTGACTTTATTCAAATAGTATACACATTTCTCCAGTTCCCCATTTTCTCACAGGTATTTCTTGACACAGTCAAACATGTTTCTGTAGGCCACTATACAGGAGTCATTTATAGCCAAGGCATAATGCGGACTCTTATACAGAGTGAGGCACAGAACATTGCACATGGATACCCTGGCCACCTCTTCCTCAGAAAGCCACTCACCTGTTATATAAACGCTGGGAACTGAATGTGTAGAGCAGGTACAATGTGTTGCCAGAAAGGAAAATGGAGATCCAAAACACAACTAAGATGGATCGCTTCTCCTGGAAACAAACAAGTGAAAAACATACTTTAACTCTCGTAGTTACTAAAGAAGCAAGTGCAACATAGTGCAGCTACAGCGTGGCGAAAATGGGTGTACTTGGTAAGAGGCTCAATTTGTGTCCTTTGACTCTTTTGTTGTTTTTTTTTTCTTTCTCGTTTTACTCTATTTTAATTTCTGTTCTTTCATTTAATTTCCTCTAATTCCGTGGTTCTATTTTGTTTCTTCTTATATTTATTGATTCTCTTTATTTGTACTACTTTTTTCTTTTGTTTCCATCTTAATTTTGCAAATCTTTACTAGTTCATTACTTAAGGCGCTTGAGTAGAACATCATGATGTTATGTATAATTGATATATTATTTGCGAACAGTTATGTTCCAGATTTAAATTCTGAGTGTATTTTACATGTACTTAAAAGTATTTGTGCAGTTGTCACCAGGTTGCAAGGCTAACAGTTTGATTAACCTGATTTGACAAACACCTCCTTTATCAATTCATTGTTGGTGTAGATAAATACCAAAAAATCTTCAAAGTCCATCATCTACATTAAGACTACCTACTGTTTATAAGCCACGTTTTGCCACTCCTTCAGTTTAGGAAGATATTGCCTGTGGCTCATGAAACTACTTGTAGATTTTCGTTCAGAATTTAGTAAGATTGTCTACTTTAATGGAAATACTATACACACACCATTCGCATGCGCCTCATATCTTGGCTAAATTACACTCATGAAAGGATGACGTGTGCGCAAAAGGTGAGAGTATTACATAAAATGGTTCTTTTCCACCTCGGAAGTGAATCACCTAAGCCCATACTTTTGAAACAAGTTGCTTCACTGAATCCATGTCTCGCACTGTGATTGATCGAGCCTGTCTTAGTCAGCGGGTTAATACACTGTAGGCTCTCATCACCACACATATTGCAATGAAAGGGTCGCTCCTATCGAGGGCCAGGGTCTCCAAATCAAACTCTAGCATTTCTCACATAAGCTTCAGCAGTGGGAACATTATGGACTGTGGTGGGCTCTCTCCGTTGCACCTACCTTCAAGGACACCTGGTGCTTGACAGCAGAGTTTGCGTAGGCGAATGTGCTGACCATCCCAATGCAGACTGCAAGCCCTGTGAAAGAGGAGAAGGAATAGGGAATGTGACATCGTTCTAGTAAGTTCCAGCGTGCAGAGTAGCGATTTGTAGACAGCTGAGAACTTGTAAAACAGAAAGAAATACTCTTTAAAGCTTGTCTGTCTGCACTTGGGGCTAGCCTATCTCCTAGATGCACAGTGTTGTTGCAATACATTAATTTTTTAAGAACATCAAATAATTAAATGATTATTATAGAAAAGGCGTAGTTCACCCCGACTTTAGATGAGGCTGTCACCTGAGAGAAGCTACCATGTTATCTGGCAAAGGCAAGAAGTGCTATACGAAGGTGCTCACCCGCAGGTAAATCCGACACCAGGAGCTTTGGTCCATGACCTCTGGTAGATGGACAGGGCCAGAGTACCAGATTGTACTCTATGCAATTTGGTCCATGCTCTTCTGCACAAGATTCAAACGCCCTTTCACTATAAAGAAGCTGGCAGAGCAAGGGGACACAATCAATCAATCAATCATAGCATTTGTATAGCGCACTACTCACCCGGAGGGTCTCAAGGCGCTTGGGGAGGGGGGGGTCCGCTACTGCTCGAACAGCCAGGTCTTGAGCTGCTTCCTGAAGGCGAGGTGGTCTTGGGTCAGGCGGAGGTGGGTCAGGAGTTGCCACCAGGAGTCGTCCCAGGCAGAGGGCGAGGAGCCCAGGATGAGAACTTCCGTCTTGTCTGAGTTCAGTTTCAGGCGGCTAGTCATCATCCATTCGGCTACCTGTTTCATCCCTTCGTGTAGGTCGGCGGTGGCGGGGTCGTTGGTCAGGGAGAGGATCAGCTGTGTGTCGTCAGCGTAGGAGATGATGTTGAGGTTGTGTTGGCGTGCGATGGCCGCAAGGGGGCTCATGTAGACATTGAAGAGGGTGGGGCTGAGCGAGGAGTCTTGAGGAACGCCGCAGATGACTTCGGTGGCCTCTGACCTGAACGGGGGTAGGCGGACTCTCTGTGTTCTTCCAGCGAGGAAGGAGATGATCCATTCCAGTGCCTTCTCCTGGATTCCGACGTTCCTGAGGCGTTGCACTAGGGTGCGGTGGCAGACAGTGTCGAATGCCGCGGAGAGGTCTAGGAGGATGAGGGCCGCTGTTTCTCCCTTGTCAAGCAGGGCACGGATGTCATCGGTGGCAGCGATGAGGGCGGTCTCGGTGCTGTGGTTGGCCCTGAAGCCCGACTGTGAGGGGTCGAGGGATCCATTTGTCTTGAGGAAGGCAGCCAGCTGCTTGTTGACTGTCTTCTCAATGACTTTGGCTGGAAACGGGAGGAGCGAGATGGGGCGGTAGTTCTTGAGTTTGGTGGGGTCTGCTGTTGGTTTCTTTAGTAGAGCGCTGAGTTCGGCGTGCTTCCAGCTCTCAGGGAAGTTTGCGGTGTCGAAGGAGGCGTTGATGATGTCCCGTAGCTGGGGTGCGATGGCGGCGTCGGCTTTGTTGAAGACGTGGTGAGGGCAGGGGTCGGTTGGAGATCCGGAGTGGATGGAGTTCATTGTGCGGATGGTGTCTTCGGTGTTGATAGGGGTCCAGGCGCTGAGGGTGGTGGTGGGGGGCGTTGGTGCGGTCGTGGGGAGCGTTGGTTGTGTGCTGAAGCTGTTGTGTATGTCAGCGATCTTGTTGTGGAAGTAGGAGGCGAGGGAGTTGCAGAGGTCTTGTGATGGGGTGATGTCGTTGATTCCGGCGTTGGGGTTGCAACCTGTTGCTGGTGGTGGTGGATCGTGGTCCTTCTGAGGCTGAAGTGGACGCAGCTGTGGTCCGTCCAGTGGAGTCCGGTGGCGTGGCTGAAGGCGTTGTCTTTGCTGGATGAGAAGACGGCATTGAGTGCGTGTCCGGCGAGGTGGGTGGGGGTGGTCACCAGCTGCTTGAGTCCGAGGTTGGCGAGGTTGTCAAGCAGGGTGGTGGTATTGCGGTCATTGTTGTTCTCCAGGTGGAAGTTGAGGTCCCCGAGGAGGATGTAGTCAGCGGAGGGGAGGGCGTGCGGGCTGATGAAGTCGGCGATGTCTTCGCTGAATTGTGTGCGGGGTCCCGGGGGACGGTAGATCAGGGTGCCTCTGAGGGTGGTCTTGGGGTCGGTGTGGATCTGGAAGTGCAGGTGTTCGGCGGTTGTCAGGGTGTCGTCGGTGTTGGTCGTGATGCGGATGGTGTTCCTGTGGATGATGGCGATGCCTCCTCCCGTCTGGTTGACGCGGTCCCTCCGGGTGATCTTGTATCCGTCCGGGATGGCGATGTCGGGCGCTGAGGAGGCGTTCATCCAGGTTTCCGTGAGGAAGGCGACGTCTGGAGATGTGGTGTCGAGGAGGTTCCAGAGTTGAACGGCGTGTCTGTGGACGGAGCGGGTGTTGAGCAGGATGCACTTCAGGTGGTTGCTGCTGGTGTTCGGCTTGGTGGGTGCTGGTGTAGTGCAGGTCCGGATGCATGTGAACTTGCAGGCGTGGCAGCTGAAGGGTCCGTGGGTGCGTCTCGGAGTGGCTCGGTAGCATCCCGGGGCTCGGCCGGTGTTAAGTGCGTTGAGGGTGGCGGCGTCGTACGTCCGGCGGGAGGGGTGGCCTCTGCGGGGGCCAGGGGTCCTGGCACTGGGCGCGGTCCAGGCACGGATGGGCGTAGACGGGCTTACCTTTGGCGCACCTTCGGCGCTCAATCGGTGCTCCCGCTGCGCGCGTCCGCTGCGCGGTCGCTCTGGGGACGTCATAGGAAGGGAGCCGGTCGGGAGGGTCTGCGGGGAGGCGGGAGCGAGAGTCAATCGGCTGGCGGGGGGGCGGGGCCGTGGGCTAGGGCGGCGGGAAAAGCTGGAGCGGGCTTGGCGGCCCTCGGGTGGCTGGGGCTGCGGGAGGCTGGTGTGGGCTCGGCGGCCCTCGGGTGGCTGGGGCTGCGGGAGCAGGCACGGGCACAGGAGCTTGGGGGTGACCAGGCCGGAAGGCGCAGTGGTCACTCCCTGGTTCTGGTCAGGCTCCCCTTAAGAAGGGAGCCGGTCGGGAGGGTCTGCGGGGAGGCGGGAGCGAGAGCCAATCGGCTGGTGGGGGGGCGGGGCCGCGGGCTAGGGCGGCGGGAAAAGCTGGAGCAGGCTTGGCGGCCCTCAGGTGGCTGGGGCAGGCTGGTGTGGGCTCGGCGGCCCTCGGGTGGCTGGGGCTGCGGGAGCATGCACGGGCACAGGAGCTTGGGGGTGACCAGGCCGGAAGGCGCACACTGCCCACTATTAGGTGAGCTCATCACTTGGGAGAGATGTGGAACAACGGCCTGCCAGGGCGGCTGAATCTGGAGTACGGGCCTCACGGTTCCATTCCTGGAGCCGGAGGCAAATCAGCCCAGCACCCTTTGACTCTGGGCAATATCTTGCTTAATCTCCCTGACGACCCCCAGAGCCTTGAAACCCTTAGGGGTTATTATTTCACGCTTTACAAATACCGGGTTATTATTAAAATGGTCACTCGGCTAATACTGGGCAGTGCATGCAGGGAGCACCTCTGGGTCTCCATTAGACTCTTCCCCTTAGGTGAAAGGCTAGTTGGCGAGGCCAGCGGGTCAAAGGGGAACATGGCCTGGCAGATCATACATGGACTGCGGTCTACATTGGAAGACAGCATTTTTGTTTTAATTAACAAAGCGCATTAGCACTTTACAGCAAACACATCAGGAAGCCAGCAGAAAGGATGGTTGTGAATTAGTACCTCGTGCAATTCAATAAATGCATGAGTGTTGGTGCAAGGAAAACAGCGTGCGCACCGGTATGAAAACAACAGAGGCTACCAGCTTAGCACCAGCCACATCACATAAGAGCATTTTTGCACCAGAGCCACTTGTTATTGGCCAATTACCTGCCTTTCCACCGACCTTTCCATGGCATGTCCCACCAAGAGAAGGGCGGCGGAAAGGCAGGTTATAACGAGGACTGTGGTGCAGGATCGGGGACCACCTCCATTGCCTGCCTTTGCCTCTTCTGTCACCGCAGCAGGGGCATGATTGTTGGTGGAGGTGGCTATCTGGAGGTGGTCTCCCCGCCCGCATCTTAATCCAGTTTGAAGGCGGTCGGACCACCAAAAAGAGACCGCGGTTTCCGGACCACCAGGGTCGTAATCAGGCCCCTAGACTCAAAAACAATTAAAAAATGGATGAACCACTCTCGTCAGGGCCCCAAAATTCTGATAATTCATCCTGCGTTATGGTGTGAATATGGTGAAAAACCCAGAAATCTCCCTAAAATGGCTAAACCAAACCTCACTAAAACAGGAGTGGGTACCAAATATTGTCAAGCAATTTGTGCACCTTGATGAAGTTGATTCAGCCTTTTGTCTTAGAACGGTATAGGTAACTTGGAAGAAATGAGATACAGGGAATATAAAGTGGCCTAAAAGGTGCCTTTACAATGAACCCTCAACTGAAGTGTAACTAGAAATGAGCAAATATTGCCTCGGTTTGGTATGCCACTAGAAAAAGAAAGTTTTAACAGCTGTTATGCCAGTCTACTAAAATGAATTAATAAAAAAGTAACACATAACAAATCAGTTGAAGTGATCAAATCAGTTGTAATTCCCCAGAAATTGTTAGTGTCATGAATTCCTCCCCTCGTCACGCCTTCGCCGTTCTCAGCGCGCCGCTATCAGAGCGGACTACAGTTCCCTGATTATGCAACACCGAGAATTCAGGTTGCCTAACATGAAAGGACCGCCTATATAGGCGGAAATGGAAAGGACGCCGTGTCGGATATTCAGACACCAACGCCGACGTACCCTGAAGCAGAGCTCTCCGTGAACTAGGACTGTTTGGGCTATTGAGGATCTTCAAGAGAACGGAGGTAGGAAAGAGGTCCCGCTCTTAGCCCCGTGTCTCTGTTTCAATCCTGATAGTGGGCTTCCGCGTGTAAGGCGTCTTCTGACTCGGACGAGTCAGCGAGGCTCGGCTCAGGGTCCAGAGTTGAGGCTGGTAGGAGCGGCCGCTCCCAGCCCGGTCAGAGGGTCTTAGCAAAGGCCAGAACAACGGAGGTTGGTGTGAGCCGAAGCTCCCAGCCCCCGTCCTTGTGTTCGTCCGGGATACCGCGTTGAGACGCACTCCGGGAGGAGTTTGCAGCGTCTCCGCGGTCCTAGCAGAAAAGGGGTAGGTCAGATCGAGCGGCTGCTCTCGACCACCTCTCTCTTTCGTGTTATCTTGTCGGGTACTGTAGACGCACACTGGGAGGTGCTGCCGCGTCACAGTCCCCTGGGGCATTGCAGTGAGAACCGCCTTCAGGGATACAGGTAGAGCGGCTGCTCCCTGTACTCTCAAGGGAACGAGTGGTAGAGAACCCGGCTGGGCGACTCCCACGTTCCTCCAGACTGCTGCCCAAACAACTGCGAGTAGCGACCCCTCACAGCTATCGAACGGCATTGTCGGCCGCTTTTAGCACAGTGCCCTCCGTTGGCGTACATTGGGACCGATGTACATGCAGAGGACGGTGCGACACACCAGCGCTGTGAATGGGGTAAAGTATTAAGACTGGTGATTCCAGAAAACCTTCTGTATTGTTTACTTCCCTTTACACCTTACCTTAAACAATAAATCCTTTGCACATATATGTTGGTACTGTGTTCTGTGGGTGTCTGTCCCCGATCCCGGGAACGCCAGGTCATTACAGAATATCCGACCTTCTTCCCATAACTATCCCCCGGTCGGGTGACAGACATGGCCACATTGGAGGAGGTATTAGCAGCTTTGGCTACAATACAGATCGAACTATCGACGTCTAGGCAGGAATCTGCAGACATAATGGCATGGCTGGACGCTATGCAGAGAGACCCTTTGATGCCTGGTCCTGCCTCAGCAACCATTGCCCCTGCGGTAGTGGTTGAGATGCCTATCTCAGTGCCGTTGGCTACACCAGAGAGGTACAGCGGAGACCCCAACACGGTACAAGTGTTCCTCACGCAAGTAGCGCTGCATCTGTCCTGTAAACCAAAGGCCTTTCCTACAAGCCAAGCCAGGGTGGCTTTTCTCTTGTCTTATTTGGCTGGAGATGCGGCGCAATGGGCGGTTCCATTGGTGAGCAGGGACGACCCCCTATTGTGTGACTGGGCGGACTCATACACCGCAGACCGCGAAATGCTAGAACTGAGACAGGGCAACAACGACTTGTTGCAATACCTCAATGCGTTTCGCCGGCTGGTGGCTGAAACTAAGTGGCCTGTCGCCAAACAAACAGCGTTGTTTCACCAGGGACTGTGCGACGAACTCAAGGACGTAGTGGCTCAAATAGATCCCCAACCCAAGACCTGTGAAGGCCTCATTAGTCTGGTTCTGCGTTTGGATCACCGGCTAGGCGAGAGGAGAGGCGACCATAAGAAGAAAGGAAAGGCTCTTCCTTCTCACCTCTCGGTGGGCAGCCCTGAAACCAGCTCCGCCGCCAAGGCCGAGCCCATGGACATCGGAACCATAAGAGCTAGCCTTACTACAGCAGAGAAGGAATCACGTCGGAAACAGGGTCTTTGCTTGTATTGCGGCAAGAAAGGACACTACGTCCGTGAGTGTCCTGCCAAACCTAAGAGCAGTCGGTACCGGACAACCATGCCGGTGACGGCTGTAGTAGACGTACCGGCGGAAAACTGATGGACTCCAGGAATACGGAAGGGGCCTCTTGGAGTCACACCTACATCCCTTCCATGTCTAGGTCCAACCAACGAGGAAGACAGCATTTGTTCATCACGGTGCACGTAGGGGTCCAGGATCAATGGCTTCCTGTGGTGGCCATGGTGGATTCGGGGGCCACAGGACTCTTCATGGATTACAAAGAGGCACAAAGACTGGGGATCACTCTCCTTCCCAAACGAAGACCCGAAGACGTCTATGCTGTAGACGGGAGACGTCTGGTAACCGGACCCATCGGGCATCATACGGGAGAGATGCCGGTGAGGTTCGGTAGAAGGCATGCTGAAACGATCGATTTCAGCATCATCAGAGCACCACAGTACGGAGTCATATTGGGACTGCCATGGCTCCAAAAGCACAACTCTTCGGTGGATTGGACCACGCATCACATCGAAATGTCTTCACCGTATTGCAAACAACGTTGCGGTATGCATCTGGAACTGCAAGACACCCCACAGACCGAAGGACATACAGTGGCCACCGCAGCCGAGAAATCCGTTACGCTTCCTAGCATATATCGCGGATACGAAGACGTCTTTGACGAAGTGAAGGCGGAGGTGCTCCCACCCCACAGGATATACGATTGTCAGATCGACTTGGTACCAGGAGCAAGCGTTCCCAGCGGTAGACTGTATGCCCTCACCGAGCCTGAAAACCTTCATCTGCGTTCATATCTGGACAAACTCCTGGAGTTAGGTTTCATCAGACCATCCAAGTCCCCGGCCGCATCGCCCCCCTTTTTTATTCCGAAGGCCAACGGTGAATTGAGGGCGTGCGTGGACTTCAGGGCCTTGAACGCTATAACCATTAAAAACAGATATCCCCTTCCTCTCATTAGCGTTCTCCTGGAACAGGTACAAAAGGCTCGGGTGTACACCAAGCTGGATCTCAAGGGGGCATACCATCTAGTGCGCATGAGGGACGGCGACAAGTGGAAAACAGCCTTCAAGACCCGGTTCGGCCTTTTTGAGTACCTCGTCATGCCGTTCGGGCTCTGCAACACCCCTGCGGCCTTCCAGTTCTTCCTGAATGAGGTGTTCCGGGATGTGTTGGACGTATACGTCATCGTATACATCGATGATATCCTCATATACTCTGACACGGAAGAGGATCACGTGCGACACGTCTCGTCTGTTCTACAGAAGCTAAGGGAGAACATGTTCTACTGTAAGCTCAGTAAATGTGACTTTCATGTCACTTCCGTTGAATTCCTTGGGGTGATGCTGAGTCCAGGAGGACAGGAAATGGCGGAGCGAAAGATCAGAGCAGTGGAGGAATGGCCGGTACCACGGGGGGTCAAGGACGTCCAGAGTTTCATAGGCTTCGCCAACTTTTATAGGCGGTTCATCGAGGGGTTTTACGGATTGGTAGCCCCAATCACTCATCTACTAAGGAAATCCCAGGTGTTCGAGTGGAACCAGGACGCGCAGAACGCCTTTGAGGCCCTGAAGAAGGCCTTCGGTACAGCCCCAGTGTTGGCTCACCCAGACCCGGAACTTTCATACGTGGTGGAGGCGGACGCATCAGACGTGGCACTGGGTGCCATACTGTCACAACGTAGTCCAGGAACGGGGTTGCTCCATCCCGTGGCGTACATGTCCCGGAAACTAAACGACGCAGAGCGCAACTACCATATTGCGGAGAAAGAACTCCTGGCGATCAAGGATGCGTTCACGGAGTGGAGGCATCTGCTGATGGGGGATAGACACGTCGTCACTGTGTATACGGACCACAGGAACCTGCAGTTCATGACAGCAACCCGACATCTTTCTCCCCGTCAGCTACGTTGGATGATCTTTTTCTCTGGATTCCACTTCCACATTACCTACAGGCCTGGAACCGAGAACAGGAAAGCGGACGCGCTGTCACGGCAATCAGACACCAAGGACCCCAAACCTGTCACAGAACACTCGATCATTCCCCCACAAGTGGTCTTAGGGGTTATTCAACCTGATACGTTCCTCAGAGGCATCCAGAGGGGGATTCGCACCTTCGCGTGGAGGAGGTGGCTCCTCAGTCACAGGGAATGGAGGGTGACAGATGGCATACCCGTGAGAGGCCGCTGTCTGCTGTTACCCACGCCTCGGCTCCAAAGACAGGCCTTCGAGTGGTGCCATGTATCCCCGTGTGCGGGTCATCTGGGATTCGAGAAAACGGTGGCGAATATGGGAAGGCAATTCTGGTGGCCAGCCATGAGAGCGGATGTGCGGAAGTGGGGTGCGGCATGTTCCATTTGTGCTACCATGAAAGCCGACCACAGACGAACGCAGGGGCTTCTCCAACCCCTACCCACGCCCACCAGACCGTGGGAAAACATCTCTCTCGATTTCATAGTGGGGCTACCACCGGATCGAGGGAATACGGCGATATTGGTGGTGGTGGACTACCTCACGAAAATGGGGCACTTCATTGCATGCAAACAAGTCCCTTCGGCGGGTGAACTGGCATCGTTGTTGCTGAAGAACATTGTGAGACTACACGGCCTGCCCAGTGTGATCGTGTCAGACTGGGGATCACAGTTCACCGCCCAGTTCTGGAAGACCTGGTGTTCAGCGTTGCACGTTAGGTCAGCCCTATCTACGAGCTATCACCCCCAGACGGATGGCCAAACGGAACGCCTGAATCAGTCCCTCAAGCAATATCTGCGCTGTTTTGTCGACCAGGGGAAGGAGGAATGGGTGGACATGCTATGGATTGCGGAGATCGCATACAACGACGCCACGCATTGTTCCACCAAGACCTCCCCCTTCTACGGCAACTACGGGCATCACCCCCGGTTCTTGCCATTTGTTAATCCGATTAGGGAGGGCAACCCACCAGCAACGGCCGATAGGGTGGCTCACATCAAGATTACGTTGATACGTTCTCGTGCTTTCCTGGATAAGGCAAAGAGGAGGTAAAAAACTTTGGCGGACAGAAGGAGACGACCTGGGCCGGTATACAGGGTGGGAGACTATGTCTGGATCTCTACAAGGAACATCCGATTCCGGAAGCGTAGCATGTTCCATCCCAAATTCATGGGCCCATATCGTATCAGCAAGTGCCTCGGCCCTGTGAACGTAAGGGTGTGCTTACCCCAGTCCTTGCGGATCCATCCGGTGTTCCACGTTTCCTTGTTGAAACCCTCGTCCTCGCCCAAACGGGTGTCGCCGGTGCCTGTGATGGTGGCTTCGGAGGTTGAGTACGAGGTAGCGGGCATCCTGAATTCCAAATGGCGTCGGGGCAAATTGTGGTACCTAGTGGAATGGAAAGGGTATGGCCCAGAAGAGCAGTTGTGGGAGCCGGCGGCGGGGGTTCACGCACCCCGCTTGGTGTCTGCTTTTCATCGCCGATACCCTTCTTGTGCTGACCCTGTTGGACAGTGAGATGGAAGGGGGATGTACTGTCATGAATTCCTCCCCTCGTCACGACTTCGCCGTTCTCAGCGCGCCGCTATCAGAGCGGACTACAGTTCCAAGAATGCCTAGCGTGGCTGGATTATGCAACAACGAGAATTCAGGTTGCATAACATGAAAGGACCGCCTATATAGGCGGAAATGGAAAGGACGCTGTGTCGGATATTCAGACACCAACGCCGACGTACCCTGAAGCAGAGCTCTCCGTGAACTAGGACTGTTTGGGCTATTGAGGATCTTCAAGAGAACGGAGGTAGGAAAGAGCTCCCGCTCTTAGCCCCGTGTCTCTGTTTCAATCCTGATAGTGGGCTTCCGCGCGTAAGGCGTCTTCTGACTCGGACGAGTCAGCGAGGCTCGGCTCAGGGTCCAGAGTTGAGGCTGGTAGGAGCGGCCGCTCCCAGCCCGGTCCGAGGGTCTTAGCAAAGGCCAGAACAACGGAGGTTGGTGTGAGCCGAAGCTCCCAGCCCCCGTCCTTGTGTTCGTCCGGGATACCGCATTGAGACGCACTCCGGGAGGAGTTTGCAGCGTCTCCGCGGTCCTAGCAGGAAAGGGGTAGGTCAGATCGAGCGGCTGCTCTAGACCACCTCTCTCTTTCGTGTTATCTTGTCGGGTACTGTAGACGCACACCGTGAGGTGCTGCCGTGTCACAGTCCCCTGGGGCATTGCAGTGAGAACCGCCTTCAGGGATACAGGTAGAGCGGCTGCTCCCTGTACTCTCAAGGGAACGAGTGGTAGAGAACCCGGCTGGGCGACTCCCACGTTCCTCCAGACTGCTGCCCAAACAACTGCGAGTAACGACCCCTCACAGCTATCGAACGGCATTGTCGGCCGCTTTTAGCACAGTGCCCTCCGTTGGCGTTCATCGGGACCGATGTACATGCGGAGGACGGTGTGACACACCAGCGCTGTGAATGGGGTAAAGTATTAAGACTGGTGATTCCAGAAAACCTTCTGTATTGTTTACTTCCCTTTACACCTTACCTTAAACAATAAATCCTTTGCACATATATTTTGGTACTGTGTTCTGTGGGTGTCTGTCCCCGATCCCGGGAACGCCAGGTCGTTACAGTTAGACAGTATGTTTGAATGCTGCATATCACTCCTCATGACTTCAGATTCAATATCACGAAAGACTTCTCCAGAGAGATCTTACCGACAACCAGACTTAGCAAATGCCCTCATATATTACATAGGTTGGAAAGACATACTCCTGTGTACAGTGGTCCATGGAGAATGATTGGAAACTAAAGCCTAGAGCCTCACTATTAGTAAGACTTCCTTTTAGCGATCATATTGACATGAAATGCTTTGTCTGTACTGATCAGACACCCGGCAGACTGCACAATGACTCAAGGCTGAAGTGCCTGGCAAGTAGACAAGCTCAGTTGTTCACTGAAGAAGAGATTGCTGAATATATTCATAGACATTGAATGTAGTTATAGGGCTGCAATTCCACTATAGGGCCTGATTCACGAGTGGGGAGATCCCACAGTCGTGGGGGAGTCCCTGCACTCGGGACGGAATCTCCGCAATGAGAATTCTCTAAACCTAAAGTTCCTATTGCGAAATATACAGAGAACAAAGACCACTGCAGTATGCTCACGAGTAATGGATATACTTCCAGGCATTAACTTCACTGGTAAGGTTGCACTGCAGAAGACGACATAACCAGGATTTTGTCTGATAGTGCTTACTACAGACCACGTCAGTTAAGACACCGCCTTGGTCAAGCTGCCAAGATTGTGTACCTCGCTTGGGACGAATGGGTACGATGACTTTCAGTGCAGGTTTTTAATGGACCTCAGTTTAGCCCCACCCTAAACACAGCCATGCAGCCGACTATCACACTCTAATGATCCCATTACGCTTATCCAAGGGCAAAGTCCTAGGACAGGCGTCAGAGGGATGGGTATGAATAGGGAAGCAGTGGTGGAACAGAAAGTATGAGACAACCCTGAAAGTTCTGTTTTGAAGATTGGTAGACAGGCCTTTTCTCTATTCTGAATAGAATGATGTTCTGTGGGGAGGTGTGGGTAACTAGAAGGAAGATTAGATATAAAAAGTTACCCACTAAGTTCGGGTGAGTCATGGAGCCAAACAGGCATATGCAAAATGTACCCTTTCAAATTGTTTATTTAGACAAAATATGTCCCCATACATCGATGCAACCAGGTTTTATAATCATTTAATTCCAAATACACAAATGATTGGCTACAGCACAACCTGCTTTAACATCCATTAAGCACACAAATAAACATGGATTGAATTTAATACAAACAACAAGTTGAAGCCTGGACCAACAGAGTGGATGCCCACTACTCCCTCCCACCCACCCTCCCCTCGCATCAGGAAGACCATGGCTTTTCGAAACCCTTTGATGCTAACAAAATGATACTAACAAGACGCTATCGGATTACTGTTAGCCTGGAATGTGTAGGCCTGCATTAAGTGACACGAAAAGTGTGCCATGGAAGTACTTGTGGAAAGAGGAATCCCCCGCATAACTGCTGCAGAAAGCCTCCCTGACTGGCCCTATCAAAGTATACTACCTCGCGAGGGATTAAAAACCCTACCGGGAAAATGGTGGAGGCGGGGGCTGCTTAGGGTAAACAAATCTCGTGATAGAAAATTATGCAATGCCTGAAGCAATCGGTTCAGAAGTGCCCCGGAGTGTTCGGTAAGTTATTTCCTGTCGGTGCAGTAATGACCCCGAAGGTATGTAAATGTAAATGTACAGGAATTTATATAGCGCAAATCACCGAGCGGTTTCTAAGCGCTTGCTTAGGGAACCCGTCCTGGTATTCCCCTGTGAGATAACCCCAGCAGGGTATCCGCAAGGTGAAAGCCAGGCATCCCACCGCGAGGGGCCGTTGTGGAGATTAAGCAAGCTATTGCCCAGAGTCGCAGAGTGTGAACCCGTGAATCGAGTAGGCACCGGAGCGAGAATTGTCGAGTCCATGGACATTTTAGGACTCAAGACCCCGCCGAGCCGGGAATTGAACCCTGGTCCCGGGCTGACCTCTGCTTCCAGGTCTGCCTCCTCTAACCAGTGAGCCACACTTCTCCACTATATATATATATCTATGTATTCTAAAGTTCAAGGAGTACGTTGAACAATTGTCACTTTTACCTCATGTAACTTATCGTCTGCTTTTGTAATTTGTTCATTTGTAATTTTCTGTTCCTATTGTGAAGCGCTCTGACGCCTTCGGGTAAAGTCCGCGCTATATAAAAACGCATAAATAAATAAATACAATCTTCAGGTCGGGCACTGCTAAAGAGGTAGCAGGAAAAAAAACAGGCGGAGTATTTTATTGGTACGGCCTCCTGAAATGTTTGTTTAAAGGTAATATTTCATGCAGTGGCGGCTGGTGACATTTGAAAGTAGTGGGGCGTAAAAGGCTTGGCATACAGCACCGTAGCGAGCGAGCGAGAACAACCTGAGGGGGGTTAGGGGGGAATGTCCCCCCGAGAAAATTTTGAGAAAAAGAGTGGAAAATGGTGCATTTTCAAGCAAATTTGAGAAAGCAGGAAGGTTAATAAAGCAATTGTGAAAGTGTAGTTATTACATTAATAAAGAGAGGTCATATAACATAGGTAGCTGCTGGAAGGTGATTTGTGGAAAGGAGAAGATCTCTGTGAATAAAGTTAGGAGGTGATTTGTGGAAAGGAGGAGATATTTGTGTTGTTAGAAGAGTGATGATCAAATAATCCAAAGGACTAGACGAAGACACCGAGGAATGAAAATAGACCCACCACAACTATGGATTGTACACCCAAGAGTGGTATGAGCAGGGTGACTACTACCAGGAGATCTAGAAGGAGTGACCAGGGGCAAAGGAAATGAATCTGTCAATGCCATGCTGGTCACACTTGGTAGTAAGTCACAGGTGCGGTGGAATGGTTGCCTAGGTCACAGGCTGCTGAGATATTATAGAGTCCACCTTGGTTATGGTGAGCTGTGACGAGGAAGCTGCACGCCTGTGTGTGAGTTATCTAGAGTGGGGTGGAGTTGGAGGGTTCAGTCGGTGGAGAAAGGCACCAGAAAATGTGACCCACATGAACACTGGGCGCCCAAGAAGCATGAGGGGTGGGGAGTTTGTTTCTGGGCGCACAGTTCTTAGGATCCTTGCTAGCTGTGTAAACCAACATGATGGGCACCCCTATAGAAGGTAATAAGGGGTATCTGAGTCTCCCATAGGTCTCACAGATATTCATTGACCGTGGGCTAAACCGGGGACCTATGAAGGATTGGGGGCCCTCCGAAAGGTTTGGCTCCCCCAATGCACCACCAGTGCTGCAGGGGCCAGCGTTACACTCCTAATCCTTGCTAGCACTTCCCACACATAATGCTTCTCTGATGCTTATGGATATTGGTAATTATCACAAATTTGAACTGCTACAACATTAAGATCACAAAAGATATTTCTCTTCTGTGTATATTACCTCTTGGTTTGCTTGTAAAATTATCATCTTTCCTCCAGTTCTACCCAGTCAATCGGCTGTTTGTCAAACAGAACAATATCTTCAAGTCACTAATGGCCTACAGGCTTCTTAGTTTGTTCTGCCTGTTTTTCCCTGGGCAGGGCAGTAGATTGTGTAAGCAAGTTCAATACCTCACTCTGTAATCTATTTCAGTTCTAGCCCATTCCAACACGCCATCCTCTTAAGGTGGGATTGCTAAAACATGGAGAGTGGGATGTAGTACTGAAATAAAATGGATAGAATTGTAAGTTTAGTTTGAAAAAACCCAAAAGCGAAGTTCTTTTATTCCAAAGATATTTCATGAGCTCTGCAACACCCCCAAGTGCGCACCCTAAGGGAGAACTCCCTAACACTATAAGCGATAAGGTTTTATGCCACCCTACATATTCTTTTTTTCTCACAGCAGAGCTTATTTTTATTAGAACAATATTATGAGTTTGTTGAGCGATGGCTAGGCGTCTATTCATTTCCTGGCAAAATAATAACCTTTATTTATAAATAAGCTACCTAGAAGTGAATTGTACAGTGTAATTTAGGTGCACATGTATCTAAAATAATATATTTCTACAAATACTGCATTTTGATTTTCTCACAAACGGCGGAGTACACTTGTCGTAGAAGTTCTGGAAAAAGTTTTAGACTCTGAAGGGTTAATATTTCTCCTGACAGAGGATTCTGAGCAGAAAAAAACGTACAGGATAAGTGCTCCCTAAGGGACCAAACCACAGATTACAGATTTCTGCACTGCCACTTCAGTAAAACCGAGTCCTGGATAAGATTGTGTGTAACCACCTGCTTAATCCTTAAGTGCAGGCGCACTGTTTACCCAAGCTCCACTAACTAGGGGAAATATCGGCTGTGCTGCAACTGATGAAGTGAAATCTCCTAATACCTTCATGCATTAATAAGAAAGAGACCTCTTTTTCCGTTAACTCAGATACTGAGAATAGCAATTACCACTTTCACTAGAAATGTTTTTTTGTTCCTAAAAAACAATCCACAAATTAAAACACACACCAGCTTATATATGCAAAATGAACTCACACTGCAACCATAAAAACGATACCAAGTTGACATATTTGCAATATGATTTTAACAATGACTTTTTAATGCTTGTTGGATTCACTGTCCGTTTAGGGCTGTTTTCAGTTCCAGTTGCACTGTGCGCCTATCAAAGACCTTACCTTGATAATATTATAGAATCCATGCCGTTTTGTCAGTCAGCCAGTCCAACACACCTTAAACGGCAAAATATGCTCTAAATAAGGAGTGATTAGTGCACCTTTGCAGAACACAAACTGACGAAATATAAGTTTTGATTGCAGTACCAAAGTCAGTTCTGCTCATTTTCGACCTTGGAAGGACTGTGCCTGAACAGTCCTGTCGGATTAGATTAAACCTGTGATTTTAGCACCGATTGAGTTGGAGGATATTATGCCCCAATGGATGCACCGCTACGGCAGTAGGATCTGTGTTTGACATGATTATAGATTAGAATTCTGACAGGTCTACTAAGCCCTTCATCATGCTTAGGCCGGTAAAATCATTAACATTGATTAGGGTAGCAATAACAGCTGTTATTGCAGTGCCAAATACTGCTCAGGGTGACCGGCGCACTACATATACATCAATGTATCATCTATGATGCTTCACGGTGATCTAGTGATCGAGGGTGGATTCTTACCATGTGACCACAAGTAAAGAAAAGAAACCTGCTTAGCATGATGACATGGACGGAAGTGGGCCAATACGCTTCCTTCGCCTTTGCTGCGTGTTCTTACTGTACACGCACCCGCTATAATATAGTTAATGCTGTGTGTTTAGGTTAAATGAGTAAATGAAAGTGCTTTACGTTTGTGAACCCTACAAGGCAAGGGGACACTCCATTGGAAACTACAACAGGTGACACCAGCGTGTGATGAATCTGAAGTGCGCGCAAAACAAGATGCCCCTTCACCATTTTCATTAAAAATCACCAAAAAGGTGTAAATCTCGGAGGGGAAGGTCACTGCGTAGTTTGGGAGCTGACAAAAGAAACGAAAACTGGAAGGTACTCAGGGAAGACGAGGCAGGAGAGGAGACACAGCAGAGCAGCACAGAAGGACTGGGGAGAGGAACAGAGACATGGGGAGCCAAAGAGGGAAGGGAAGGCACAAATAAAAAGCATAAAAAAACTGAATCCACAATGTAAAGAAAATGGTAAACCATTTATTAAGAGGAGAAGTGCAAGAACAAAGAGGTAAAGAAAACGAGGACGAATATAATAAGCACGTTGAATAAATTGCATTACTTAGAGGCTTGTGGCATTACAAGGCGCCCCACAGCATCCCCTGTCCCAGAAATGTCAAAAATACCCCAGAGCCAGCAGCGCCCTCTCAACCAAAGCTGCCGTGGTAACCGAACCCGCGTGCTGCCTTTCCTCACATAAGTTTTGAAATAAAGGCGGGGGCAGAAAGCCTGACAGGCTGCAGCGAGGCTGGGACTTCACATGTCGTGACTAATAACTTCTTGACAACCTCTTTCACAGTCACGGTCGCCGGCCGGCATTACAGGTGGGTGGGGGGGTTGAACTGGGGTCGTCGCGCCGCGCGGGGGGGGGGGGGGGGGGACGTGGGGGGGGGGGTCTTGGCGGGAGAGGTTTAGTGAAAAAATATATATAAATTAAAACTTACCGTCCCGCGCCGTCTTCTGAATGGGTCCGACTTCTGCACCACCCACGCTCGGCACCAGTGCTGAACTCTGCGCAGTGTATTTACTCAGCCAATCCTGGCACAGCTTAACAGTGCCACTGCGCCAGGATTGGATAACGAGCAGGGTGAATACTGCCCATGTGAGACCCGGGTCCCCAGGTCTCTGCCTGTCTGCCAGCTAGAGGGGAGGAGGAGGGGGGAAGGGACTACCGCGTGTGCGCATGCGTGGGCCAGTCGTAAAAAAGGACTAGTCCAAAATGCGTACACACTGTGCTGCCTGCTGCGCTCCTATTTCTGCTCAGCTGGCGCTGTCATTCCCTCTCGCAGCCCCGCCCCCACACCATTCTGCGATGTCCGATTCTGCTTGTCCTGGTACAGGCAGCTGGCTCTCATTGACGCACGCACGCAGACTGTGAGTGCGCTTCTTAGGATCATTTATTTTTCAATCACTGCACTGCACATACTTAATAAATGCGCGAAGTAACGACGGTGACTAGTGGGGCAACGCCCCAACGCCCCCAATGGACCCACCGCCACTGATTTCATGATCCTTCTTAAGTAGATGCCTCAATACTTCAAGTAACATTGAAAATTACTTCGCAATGACATTCAATTGCAACGCGATAGTTAAAAATTGCACTGGCGTTGCATTAGTCTGCCACCTAGTGGTTCAGTCCAGAGTACACTTGAAACGTTTGGAAACAACTAATAGTTGAAGCGTCCGTTGTTAGGATCCAAACTGAATTGAGACACCTTGGAACATTCGGGATTATGATCACGTGGAAATACTTAATTTTAAGAATGAAAGTGAATCACGGCTTAGAGAGAGGTATCTTGCTTTTAAATATGGTACGTCGCGAGCGTTAGCATAGCTCAGTGGTGGCTCCCATTGTTTTAATGGAGTTCCTTTCTGTATTGCATTGCAACATATAAATGCCCCTATGTGGGGCGCTGAATCATTTGCCTACATAAGTAGAATGCAGCACGGTGTAGGGGGTGTGGTTCTCCTGGTTTTGACACTGTTTAGAGAGTGTTTTCATGTCATACGTGATGACCACAGAGTAGTGGTTATAGTGTTATGAGACGCATTTCTTAGCATTGTGATGGATGAAAAAGCATGCGAGATGTACAAGCAGTTTCTAGTTTTCAGTAAGCTGGAAGTTTTGAGCAGCTTTGCAGGTCCCTTTATGGTGTTCCTTATGTTCATAGCCTACTTTCCTGGTCACTGCACTGTAGTGTCAATCCGGAGATATTCTGTTTAAAGTGTATGGTCCTTAGCAGGCCTGGGTTAAGAGAGAAATAGGAAGAGATCAGCTGGGATGGACTTTGTTAAAATCATCCCAAACGCGATTGTCATTGTATACAGCCAGTCAGGACCTACAGCGATTAACTAAATTAAAGACCTCCGATGGGCAGTGGCATGTGGCAAATTTCTACATTTAGTCCATGCCTAATGAGATGACAAGGAGTGGTTACTGCTGTACACTGATACAGTACTGGGTGGACATGGCTCTCGGGTTATTTAGCAGTCTGTTCGAACTAAAATCGTCTGAATGCTGAGTGGTATATTAGTTTTAGTGTATGTTATGTATTGTATTGTATTATATTGGTAATTGCAATTTATAGCACTTACTATCCCTGATGAGGAGTTGTAGTGCTTTACACCAAGCAGCACACTGCTCCGGGAACCCAAGGTTACTTTTTTTGTGGTTATTGTTGGTTACTGAGATTAGTCTTGTGCTCTAAAGGAAACTATTCCATATATTTACTTCAGTGTCTATGTCGTAGACTAAGTTAATAAGAGTTCGGCATGATCTTTAGTGGGAAAAGCGTATGTGAGTTCATGCATTGGTTGGCAATTTTAATAGTTGTGGTAGAGGAGATCAGCATTAGAATGTGGGGTATTAGTTAAGGGGGTGGGCACCCACCTCAAATAATAATCACAATCCCTGTTGGAGTGAACTTAGATAAAACTCTACTTAACCCTCTGGTAGCTTGGAACAGAAGCATCCAGGCTTCACTTAGAGGCAATGAGTTAAGTATTTATGAGTACTCAAACAGCAATAAAGTGACAACACAACACAAGAACAGTACCAAAGTAATTTAGAAAAGTAGGGCATATTTTAATAATCAAAATGACACCAAAATGACAAAAATCCAATTAGCAAGACCAGAGATATGAGTTTTGAAAAAGTTGTAGGTATTAACTGTTTTAGATAAAAATAGCGCCAAGCAGCACAAAGCTCCAACTCTAGGTATCTGGTCGTGTGGGACCATGTCACAAGTTGAGGTCAACTACAGTGGGGTGTGGACCAGATACTGGATCAGATTTGTTCTGCTGGCTTACCTTCTGACTTTGGTGTGGGGACTGAGCTGCGCTTCTTTGATCTTAGGAGCTCTGCGGCAGCTGAATAGCAGATCTCTGCATCAGAACCAGTGAAACCTTCAGTTAGGCAGGAAAAAGTGCACTTTGACTACTTGAAGGGTCCAGGACCTTGATGGCAGCATTTGGGGGGTTGGGACTCTCTCCACAGAGGCCAGCAGAAAGGACCAGATCAGGTCCAGTTGGGTCTGGTCAGCTTTGAAGCAGGAAAGGCCTATGGAAACTTGCTGTATTCCTGTAGTTAACACAGAAGGTCAGCCGATTGACCCACGGAAACACTACTGGAGTTCTGGGTTCAAGGCAAGCAGGCCCAGTCTTCCTTCAGACAGCATGGTAGTCCTTCCTCGGAGTCTAACCAGGTCCTGAAGTGTTCTGATTTCAGGTTCTGAGGATGACACTTTTATGCCAAGTACTAGCATGTGGATGGGGAGCAATCCTTTGTCTACCTCCTAAACTGGTTTTCGTCAGTTCCCCTTCTCCTCTGGGGTTTGGCTCTAGCCTGCCTAGTGAAAGAAAGATCTGGTGTTAGGTTCTCCTGTGTGGGAAACATTTCCACGCAAACCTTAACCACGCATGCATTACAACGCTTGCGTGGTTACCACGAAAGCCTTTACCATGCATTACTTTACTATGAGATACGTAGTAAAGGCATGTGTGGTAAAGGCTAAAATTAGAAAAAAGGGGCTTGGGGAGTCTCCCCCAAAAATAAAAACTAAAGCGTGGGAAAAAAACGGGACATGATGTCATGTCACGAAGTGGAGGCAATCGGCGCAGTTTGAGAGGAAACGGAAAGAAACTTCTGCTTCCTCTTTACGACGTACAACGTCACCAAGAAAGGTGAAGGAGAGGAGAGGACGTGAAGAGGCTTTAGTTTAAAAAAAAATTATATATAAGGATTGAGGGTTCAGGGCAGGGGTAATTATAAGAAGGATTGGGGGCTGGGGGTCACGTAAGGGTCCAGGTGAGGGGAATAACCTTTACCAAGAGTATGCCCTTACAATGCATAAATTTACAATGAAAATCGTTGTAAAGGTATGCGTGGAAGGAATATTCGTGGTAAAGGTTATGCGTGGAAATAGCATTCCGTTGTAACGCAGGCGTGGTAATGGCATGCGTTGCAACGGAATGCGTTGTAACGACATACAACCCTCCTGTGTGTTCCAGCATCAGTGCCTTTGAAGTGTAATTAGGGCAAGCTATCCTGTCAGGAAGACCCGCGCCTCCCCCACACAAAGGCCTTATATCCATTGTTTAGAAGAAATAAACATCTGACTCCAGAGAGCCAGCAGGGGCAAAGAAACACCTGGACACGAGCAGTAAGGCAGTATTAGGTTAAGGCAGGAACATTACAGGTGTCTAAAAGGGTAATTTCCAAAACAGCAAAAATTGTGACTACCATGAAGTTGGAGTTTAAATTACGATTAATAGGAGACTTTCAAATATTTTTCTAGCTGCTCCAAAACTGAATATATCTTCTATTAAATGTAATAGAGTAAACCACTGTTAGTCTATGGACCTTACTATCCACAGTGAAAAATGACTTTAGAGATATGCAAGACAGTAAATATACATGTCCTACTTTGTAAGTGCACTGCACTCTGCCGTATGAGCATTTAGTGCCTACCTTTGAGGTGACTTCGAATTATTATAAAAGAAGATTTACGCCTGGAAAATGTTTCTTTTTCCAGGTCTAAATGGCAACTTAAAACTGCAAACACAGGCTGCAATAGCAGACCTGAAGGCATGCTTTGTAGTGGTACTTTAGTGGGTGGCTCAAAGAGTGCTTCAGTCCCCTAGTAGAATTTAATTTACAGGCCCTTGGTACATGTTTTACCATATACCAGGGACTTACAAGCAAAATAAATATGCCAATTTGGTATAGTACAATCTTATAATGTTTAAAAGGAAGAGCAAAAACACTTTACCAGTGGTTAGCAAGAATAAGGGGCAACGTATCATAAAATCCGATGGAAGGAAAAAGGAAAATTAGGAATGTTGTATTTAAATGTTTGCGCTAGAGATACACTTCCCCTTTTCCTTCTAATGATCAGGGCGGGATGAAGGAGAACAGAGTATGTTTTAGTAAAATGCTTCTCAGGTCAGGTAGCACTGAGTCTTTCTCTAATCTGGAGCGCCCACAACACAAGCACAATAAAGTGTGAGATCTAGTGTATGGCTGTCATTCAGTCTCCCTGTAACAGTAACCAGACACACAAAAGACAGGCCCTCCCTAGAAACTTCCTCACCTGAGCAAAAGAGACTGTAGTCCCACCCCTAACACTTCCCATCTACCAAACGTGCAATGCTCATGAAAGACAAGTATATGCTCAGAAGGCATAGTTACTCATAGTCCTAGCTCTCCTTCAGGGGAATCTCCAAGGAAATCATTAGGACTACATTGTCCCAGAGCACTTTTAAAAAGAAACAATTTTCTTTGCTTTTAGTTAGAAAATTCCAATCTTCTTATTTAAGAAAACAATTTAGCAGCCTATTAAAAAGCTATGTTGGCCAAGTACATACATGTTCTCTTTAAAATTAAAAGAAAATCACCAAATGTGACAGGGAAAATACTTTCACAAACCTTTTCTTGCCCCTTTCGTGTCTGATTCTGTATGGAAAGAGTGCCTAACTCACCGGGACATCGGACCTGAAACTTGTAATTAAATACAAAGAGAGGCTGGCAACTCCTGAATAATTTCCTTCCTGGCAAATTAAATACAATGCTGTGCACAGGGTTTCTCACTGCCAGTGGATGCATGTCTTCTGGCAAAATTAAGTCTAGAGCTCCATTATGTCACTTTAATAAACTGTGACTTCAGTATTCAACGTCCGCCATCTTCTCATGATAGGCACTCTTGCCGAAGCATTACATGTCCTGCCAATGCTCAAGCTTCTAAACTTGAGAATTAGTGTATCTATTTCCTGCACCCCTTCAGCATCATGGACAAAGACGCCTGAATCCATAAAGGTTTTGAATTCACTAGTGACTCATACATGCCAAAAGACATGATTCAGGTGGGAGACACGATTTTAAAAGCCAAAAATGGCTTTAGTGAGATTGTAATCAGTTGCAGCAGGCTGATGTACAGCAGCTACTCCACTTTCGTCCGCTGGCCTTGCACTCCAAGAACATCCACATGTCTGAATGCCCCAGTGAGTGATGGGTCTGTCAGGATGGTGATTTGCAAATTTTATGTAAAAGGTCTTCCCTTGAGCATGATCTTTGAATACTATCAGCATTGGAAGATGGTAGTTTTTCAGACACTATCACTTGAGCTTCCCGGTCTCCCTGTGGAATCCTAATAAGGCGTAAACCACTGCCATGCAGAGAGTGCCAGGAACACAATGGAAGCCATCACAAAACTTGAGACTAGCAATGCAGAACAACAACATTCTTTTTGATGATGGGCAGATCACATAGATGTACTTTTCAAATATACTATTTACCCAACAGCCGATTGCGCTGCTGTTAGTACTAGCATCATTGGCGTGGGTTTCCCCTGTATTTTTGTCTTTGCCTCCTGTGTTTTTGCTGTGTGTTGGACTTCGTTATGCTGGTCCAGATGCTTTGAGCACTTTGCCACTGCTGTTCAGTGCCAAAGTCCAAGCGCTTCCTTTGTATATTATTGTTATGGATTGGTGATTCCATGATTGGCATATTTGATTTACTAGTCAGTCCCTAGTACAATGCACTGTGTGTGCCCGGGGCCTGTAAATCAAATGCTGCTAGTGGGCTGCAGCACTGATTGTGCCACCCACATAAGCAGTTTGTAAATGTAACTCAGGCCTGCCAATGCAGAGCCTATGTGCAGTCTGGTACTGCCATGTCGACCTGCCAATTGCACCCACTTGCCGGGCCCTAACCCTCCCTTTTCTTACATGTTAGTCACCCCTATGGTAGGCCCAAGGTACCCCTGTGGGTTGGGTGCAGTGTATGTGAAAGGTAGGACAGGCCCTGGTGTGTGTGTGTGTGGCATGTCCTGATAGTGAAATACTGCCAATTTCATTTTTCACTATTGCAAGGCTACCTGTTCCCATAGGATAGAATAGGGAGTTTGCTTATAACATCTTATAAACATAACTACCCCTGGGAACAAGGTAGGAAATTAAAGTTTAGTATGCCCTCACTCAAAATGTTAAAATGCATCTTTTAGTGAGGGTGATTTTTACATTCTGCGTTTGAAAATGCCACTTTTAGAAAGTAGGTGTTTTCTTGCTTAGCCATCCAGTGTGCCTCTGCCAGGATGTGTACTGATTGCCTGGCTTTCGAGTGACAGGGGCTGGGGATGTGCAGTGGCTCCAGAGAGTCTGGATGAGTCATGGCTGTGCTGGATAGACCTGGGCTGCATTTGGAGTAGAGGGAGGATGTTTCCTTTCTCCTGAATGGGCCTCGTCTGCCTTCCATAATGCTGTCTCCACCTCCTGCCAAGAAGCTGCACCAGAGAGAACAGAATTGGTCTTGGCTGGGCAAAGAGCTTCTCTGCCACAGAGAACAAAGGATTTTACTGTATAAAAAGAGGGGCCCAGACCCCAGACTTTTTGAATACTTTTGGACTTCAAGAGGAACCTCTGGCAAGGAGAAGAGCTAAAGAAACTGGAGGAGGACTACTGCCCTTTGCTGTGTGCTGTCTGCGGTTGGCCCGCAGTGTCTGTTTCAGCCATGGAGAGGAAATGTGTGTGTATCCTTCTTGGGAAGGTATCTCCAAGGGCTTGAAGAGGAGCTTGCTCCCTGTTCAAGAGGTCTCAGTAACAGCAAATACCTCACCGTCCTTCTGGGCACCTTCTCTGGAACTGCTGGTTTCAGTCACCGCAGAAGAGTCCGTAGCAGGATTCCTTGTCCTGAAGGCACCGTAGAGAGCACTGACTCGCTTCGCAATGCAACCCTGGTCTCACCGACTCCGTCAACGAGCTGCTGCTTGCACCACGTCCTGTGGGAACCACACTCCGCACCGCTACACGTTGCACAGACGTAACTGACTCAGTTGCTGCTCGACTCACACATCAACCGGCTCAGTCACCACATCATGCCCTGCCAGCACGGCATTGAGCACCTTCTCACTCTGCAACGCAAGCCTTGGTCTCACCGGCTCCGTCAAAGAGCTGAGGCCTGCAATGAGCCGTGAGGACAGCGCATGCTGCAAAGCTTCCATCTCACATCGCAACCGCAACAGTTGCCCCTGACTGGCTCGTACCATTGTGTCGGCCGCAACACGAAAGGTACTGTCTCAGAGTCGGTCGACGCTTTAGCTAACCCGTACCAACCCGGTTGGCTGGAATTGTTATACTATTGTGTTTAGTATCGCAGTAGCCCCAAAAAGAGCTACCGAGTCGGAGGAACTGTGTTTTCACTTTATTCCTGCAATTTAAAGGTTATTTTGGACAGTAACTATTTTTACAGTACTGTATGTTGGACTTTTGTTGTTTCTGGTCTTGTTGGTTTAGATAAAGTCTTGCTTATTTTTCTAAACTAGTGTGGTGTCCATTTGTAGTGTTTTCACTGTGTTACTGAATGCATGCACAAATGTTTTACAATCTGCCTCTGCGATAAGCCTGTCTGCTCGTGCTAAGCTACCAAGGGGGTGAGCAGGGTTTTTTTTTTAGAAGTTTATCCCCCTTACCCTGACTACGAAGAAGGGTCCTTACTTGGACAAAGGTACCTACCTCTGCCAACTACAGACCCCCATTTCAAACAACTATCAGTCATAACGTGCAGTTTTGGAAAAAAGCCCAGCATTCGATGATAGGCTGAGCTCCTTGACATATGCAACCAGAAATTCTCTCTTCATCTTTTTAGAGTATTAACTTTAACACATGTGCAAGCTTGACACCAAGAGTCGTTGTGGTCCTTTGAAATACAAATCACACACCTTGCATGCCACTTTGGCCATAATTTAACCTTTCAGGAAAAGATATGCCAAAAATGTGTCTTGGTGTTTTTAAATCAATCTCATATAAGTAGTTACGTCTTTCGACTCACAGCTTAATAATGGCTCTTAGAAACGTTATGAACGGAGGGAGCCTTTTTACCAACTGGCTGTCAACTCAGGGGAAGAATAGACTGAACCACGCATACCATCACAGCAAGTTCTGCTGCGACTTCTGCCTGAGTTAATAGCGAAAGCAAGTACCTAGAGAGGTAATATTTTCTCGTTGATACTAAATAAGTGATATTTATTTGGATTACAATTTTTGGTAGTACAGGTCTTTGAGTGCTGTACAATCCAGTTAAAAAACAATAATACAATCATAATGGACCAAAATGTAATCACAATCTAAAAACCTCATCAAAACCTTCTAATTAATATAAGCAAACGTAATGTTATGTAACCTATCAATGGGGAACAATCCTTCACGTTCTAGCCTTGAGCACCATTAAACACAAGTTTACTCCATGTCTATTTTTTCGAAAACCACAAAAATAAACCATGCCCTTCCTCTCCTTCCAACCATTTCCAGATGGTTAGTCCGTTTGTACTGTTTACTGCAGTTGTTTATACTCTCCTCCATCATAAGGAACCACAGGAGAGAGTTGGCACAGAGTTAACTGAATGGTTCAACCATTAGCCTACAGAATTGCAATAGTATTGTCAGAAAAGTTTAAAAAAAGATGCTGATCCTTCGAAAATAACATCAAGAGAGTGACTCTTTCTCAGGACCAATGTTCAAGTATAATAAAATAGAGCAGAAAAATTAAAGCACAGCTGGGTTCTTAGAGAACTTATCAGTCCGCCGGGGTGGCATTGCCCCTACCCCGGTGTGAGAGGTCATCAAATGATGTAGCATGCCTCGATAAGTTGAGGGTGAGACGATCTCTCAAAAATCTTATGAAGACCCAAAACCAGGAGAAGTCAATAAAAACCTAATATGACCTACTTGACTGTAAATACCCTCAATTCTCTCTTTTGTGTTGTGTAGAATCAGTAGAAAGTCAGAAGTTTGAGCTCTCACAGGAAGAGAAGTATTTTCAATTTCTAGGTAACTTGTCCTTGTTTCATCAAGGTTGCAGACTGAGATTGTTATAAACAATTTTTTATAAACGCCCTTTAATTGTATTTAACACATTGCAGGCGCTTGGCTGTCTGCCTTATGCCTTTCAGGTATTGGGCAAATGTAATGCACCCCTCATGATGATAGGCCTTTTAATGTTAAAGATTAGCCAAGATTTAGTAACAAGGGAATTCAGAAAATATAAAAAGCCCTCTGCACTTATATTCTTTATTCATTTATAATTTCCACACTGCTTTTAAAATCACTTGTAATTTTTTGCATATAGCCTGCACTAAAATAGTTTCTAATAAAACTATGGGAAAAGCTTGTTCAAATTTCTTGCATGTGCTCGCCGTCTCAGACAGGTAATATTACGCTCCTACCACTAACTCCTCCTGGGTATATTCATACGAGTTTCATGGGACACAACCCGTTTTCCCTGCTCTGAATGGGAAGTTAGAATACTTGTACTTCCCTTGGACTAAAGGACATCTGCAAGGTGTGGTCATGCAACAGGCTGATGGCTGTCACTATTCCACCATTTTTCTGCGACAGCCATGCCTTCTATGTAAACATGCAAAATTACGGCTGGCATTTGTTGCGGAGGGGATGGCGGGGTTTATGCCTCTTCGGAAATTAAGGCCTTATCTTTCACCTGTGCTGCAGAAAATATTCAATTTTACTAGCTATCCCATGAATCACTGAACAATTCTCGAACATTGTCTGAAGCAAGGATTGGAGTGGTGTAACCTTTTTTGCCAGTCTATATATGAAGCGTCTACCATTTATTACCCTGGGGGATTTTTCACATGAAAAAAACTTCAGCTAGAGACCTTATCAGATTTTAGGTGGGGTTTTCCTGTAGTATAAAATATATATTTTTTAAAGGCACAAAGGACGTTAATTTCCAAAGTAACAAACATAACTTAGGGTCTGCAATTACAAATTAAACATTCTAGGGCAAAAATATCTTTTCCGCAATTATATCCTGTAGGAAAAATAGATTGCTGCACACTCAGCTAGCAACCAGACTAGCTTGTACTTCACAAAAAAGCTAAACCCGTGGCTACAGAGATGTTTGGTATGTGGTCAGGCTAAATCAATAATCATGCACAGGTTTGGACTACAGTAAAATTGAAATATTCAGTGACAGGCCAGTCCCTCTGAAATGCTTGTAGAAGTGTGGGGAGCGTCACATACCATGTCTGTACGACTGTACCCTAAGTCTACAGGCCTTTTAGAGGGACTGACCTGTAGATCAATCTTCCAGTAGTCCAGCCTGCCTGTCCCAGCGTGACATTCTCTTGGAGATCAAGACTCTCAACTTAATTGGTGGACTGGGTGAAGAATCGTAGGCCCATTCTTAGTCCAACAGTAAACCTAAGAGCACACTTGACAAGAATAAAACAAAATCTGATAGAAACAGGGATAGAATAGAGACAGCAAGAGAAAGGATAAGCAAGACAGAGAGAAGGGGAGCAAGGCATTACAATGATGAATGTTAGTTATTCTCTAAGCAGGCAATCTTTATGCATCAACATTTGAATCATATTATGTCAACATGTAATAAAAAGGGACCAAGACCCAACTTCTTCTTACTGAGAGACATTCACAATCAGGGAACCCCATTTTATCAACTATTATACAATGTGATGAAGATATAATCCATTACATCGATCAATCTGCGTGGCATAGGATACCAAACTCTGCAAGGGCACCGTAACTTCTCATCTGCTCAAAGAAGGACCCATGACCAGCTGCAATATGTCTTCAATGTACTCACCGAGTTTATGCTGGAAGCAGAGCTTAGCCAGTAGGATAAGGATAAACGGGAGCCCTTTCTGCAGCCAGGAGATAACTGCTCTCAGTTCTGAGAGGGCAGGTGCTGGGGTGCCAGGCTCGTCGCTACCCTCCTCTGTGGGTCCATGGCGGTCTGTAGCCACATGCAAGAGAGATGAGCGAGGGTGACCATGGTGGTAGTGCTGCGGCTGCTGTGGCAGAGCTGGCGGCTGCTGCATCTGTGGCCGGTGGTGATGATGGTGGTGGTGGTAAGGGCCCCCATCTAAACGAAGGGCTCCTTCATCTCTTGGGGGTGGCATCTGAATGAAAACCTCACCAGCACCAGTTGAGGACCCCAAAACGAGAGCCGACTGTACTGTGATGGCACCCGACTGTAGTCCAGAGAATAATTGCTGGTGTGACGAAGGACAGGATGCCAAGCCTTCAAAGACCCCACTCTCCTCCAGGCTGGTTTCTGAGCTGAGAGTCTGACTTCTGCTCCTAAAATAATCACATAAGCAATTACAATGTGTTACATTTGTGGAACGATGGTCAAATGAAGCATGGCCGAATGGCATCCAGTATACCAGGAAGACATGTAACCCGATGTGACAAAGTGAGATGGTATTGATCAAAACAGGTCTCTGGAAAGCGATAAAAGTTGCTTTGCTCCTCATAGTCTCATCACTGATTCCTGAAAATGGAGGACTATCCTATAACAAATCAAGCTACAGGCAGCATGCATCAATTCATAGAAGAAAAAAAGTCATCAATGCTTTTGTGGGAGGCAAGACATCTTATGTAACACAAGTCTACCGGATGAAAATGGATTGTCTTACTGATCGAAAAAGTGGTGGAAAATATAGTGCAAACCTATTTTCGAAGACATAAAAATTTCTCTTTCATAAAGGTACCTCTAGCAAGAAACTGATTATGGGAACCAAAAAGTCCCAGTATGTTCAGTGGAAGTAAACAACCATTCTTTCTCTGGTGGTACTTCTCTGGCTCTGCATCCACCTCTTTATTTCAGCATCTCCAAAAGGCTCAGTTCCGGGATCTTTCCTCTGAATCCCGTATATGAATGCATTAGGTGAGGTGACATAATGATCTTGTTTAGTTTCTATTACCGCCTCAGTGCCAATGAAAGCCAAATTCTCTTTTCCTATTCTTTCACATGGTACCTGGAATTCCAGATATCAGAGTGATTAAAAGCCACGTGACGGCTGGCACTGACTCTAGCTGAACGCACTAAAAACTTAAATACCCCACTTTCCGGCTTCCCCTATTCAGGCTGGGTCTGGTGGCTCAGAGGACTGACTAACGCATCCACTCAGGGTCACAGTTTAGAATCCTGATGGGTCCATTTAGCCTTTCATTCTTTTGAGGTCGATAAAATGACTACAACTCCGGTAACAGGAACCTTCTGTTAATTCCGCGCCAATAGAACGTGAATGATGAACGTGCGCTTTATCCTTCCTTCTTTTTTTTCACATTAGCAAGTGGATTAAACTATCTTTATGTTTTAGTATATTTGTTTCTGTGTTTTAAATTTACAAGAATTTGTATTGTGGCATTTACTGTTCGAATTTTTGACGTCCCTTCAATGGAATTAACTTATGAATCTTTGTTCTGATATATTTAGTTACCCTTGATTCTTGGTGAAATAGTATTCCCTTGTTCGATTTACATAATCCAGATTATAAACATCCAGTCTCCTAGACAGCCCCCAAACCCCATTACACTACAATATTCTCCCAGACGAGCTCTGAAAAATTACCTCCTCAAAACCGCTATGAACTCACACCTTCTAATGGAGAGCAAAAATGACGAGTGACCACATCCCTATGCACCGAACTACTTAAATATAGCAGATGGGCATTAAACCAGTACAATTTGTGTGGTCGTCAGGAGTTTCTTGTATATGCTGACCCCCTGCAATATATTCGCTCAACCATTGCATCACTTGTAAAGATGTCCACTCAAACCTGTACATCACTTGTATACAAGTCCACTCAGACCATTACAGGTTTCATGCACCTCCTTTGTGACTCTATACTGCATCTCTGGTTCTACTAACTGTAAACAAACAATATGAAGGGGTAGCCAAAACAGATCAAAGTCCTCCAAACCTGGGGTTCCATGGGAAGTAAGGCTCTCACTCTCACCATTTCTATCCCCTTACCCCAAACCCTCTCTGCAACTACGAATGCTAGAAACAACAGGTGTTGGATTGCTCTTCTAGCTCAGAACGCCAATATTCCACTGCCCTTTTGAGTACTAGAGGCACGGTCATCCAATATCTCCTCTTTACAGAGACTGAGGCAGGTGCATAACTACTGATCGGCAGAGACGCTCATCACCCCTGAACAGCGGGGCAGGAAATAGGTCTGTGTAGGCTTTTTGAAGCCAAGTACCAGAGAATCTGGATGGGATGCACGCTTGCCCAGTTTCTGCATAATACTCAATGGTTTTGTGGCAGTTAAATCAGATTATTACCTGTCTGTACCTGGTTCCCTGTGCTGCATTATGCAGTACCAAAGTTCCTAATACACAAGTTATCCAAATTGTGGACTGATAGGGAAATGTTTAGGCTTCTTCACCCCCCAGACCTCAAGGTAAAGTCAGTAGTCTTCGGTCATAGGTGAAGTCAGTAGTCTTCGGTCATAGTCAATTCTATCAGCACACCCCATAATGTTTAAGATTAAGCCTCTGTTATAGAACAGTAGCTCATGCCACAGTGCAGTATTAGGTTACTCACACAGGATATAGGGTAGCAAAGTGCAACAGGGAAGAAGGCTATGATAGGGGAGGGGCACAGAATGTGTTTTGTGCGGAAACCCTCACTCACCAGAGGGTGACTTGCTTCATCATTGGGTTCCTCCAAAAAACAGGGAACGCAAGGTACCCAGTGTGGGCTAGAACTTACCCCAAAGGGAAGGAGTGGGAGTGTTTGTTCTGAAGCACGTATAGTTTCAATATCTCAAGGGTGACAGTGAGGAGCAGAGTGCAACACAAATAGTGTGTTTTAAAACTATCTCCGTAAGGACAACTTTATTCTTACGTCCTACGGGATAGGGGCTAAAAGCAGGGTGAACCAGGGTTTTGGATATATAACCTGCAATGTGGTCAACATGTTTCTGACGTCCCGGTCTCTCCCCAGCCCCATATCTCCGGTGATGGAGCAAGGACTACTATAAAAGAGACTTGCTCGGACGCAATCCTCTCATATAAACCCGTAATGAGGTATTAACAGTGTATTTTGATATTAATATGCACCACATTTCATATATTTCTAGATAGAGGGAGCTTGCCTATGTGTTTTACTAACAATTAACCTGAGTGTGATTAAAGATGGCTGCTAACGCAGGAAAATGTATTGCATATGCGTCAACTGCATCTACGCAGAATGACATCTTTACGCGTGGAGGGAAATTTCTGCTTCTGCGCAATAGCAGCTAAAATGGCCGCTTGGAAACCCATGTGCTAAGCATCTGCTTTGCTGAAACTAAATTGAGTTGTATACTAACTGCTAATGCATGAAAAGTCTTTATAAGTAAATGGGGTTAGAGTAGAGATAGGTGGTTTACAGTGAAATCATTTTAATTTTAAATGAATACTATTTCTTTTGACATCTCTATTAGTTTGTATTTGGGCGATGCTAACGTCTAACACCCACGTGGTTCCTCAAGCATGCGCAAAGATGACAACTCAAAAACAGTAAGGTCAAGTCTTGAAACTCGTCCAAGGACGTTCTCCGTACATGTCCTGGAAACCAGCTGAACATCCAGAAGATTCAATAGACAACTGTAAAATGTATACAATGTTGTTGATAAAGTTTGCAAATATGAGTGGGTAATAAAGCTTGGGAGAACAAATCAATGGTCGGGAACTTGAAACCATGAACTAAATAAAATTATTAAAACTTAGCATGGTGTGATCATCTCCTCAGCTCATCCAATCAGAAATAGGAGTTTCACAAAGTTGAAACATTTAGGGGTGGTACATGCCATTAAGAAAGTATAATTGGGGCAGTTAGTAAGATTAGTTACTGTAGTTGGAGCCAGAACGCTGAGAGACCGAGATGCTGTCCGAATGCTGATCGAATACCCGAAGAATCAGACTTAGAATTTCAAAGCAAAATAGAATTAGAAGAAGATCGCAGAAGAATCGAGGAGGTAATCGAATTAGAACAAGATCGCGGAAGAATCGAGGAGGAAGTTAGTATCAGAGAGGGGTGAGACGCATGCGTCAAAGTCGGAAGAGGTCATCTATCCTGTCCTGAAGTCCTTGTCAACTGAACCTTCAAAGGGGCCCATTAATTCTAGGTCAAAGGGGTCTCATTTTCACACCATCCTAGGTAAATATATCTCTGTGTATTGTGTCAATGTGCTTTCCTCTCTCTATCCCCTCTTTTCCTAAGGTACTTGCTATTGTGAAATCTTATTTAAATTAGGTAAATCGATTTTACTTCCTCAGAAAGATGGAGTTAACACTGTAATTTGTTTTGCTCATATGATTAATTAGATACACAATTTAAACTTTCCAGAGTCTGTTATTATTTAATAAATAATAGGGTAAATGAACTGAATTGACTGGCCTATATGAGTCAGTATGTTTATGGGCACAGATGAATATATAATGATAGATTTTCGCAGGTTGGTAGACTGCTGTATCAATGGGCTGTTGCGTATTTCCCTAAGTAGTGGGCTTCCCTCTCAGCTGGTTCTTTGAAGTCAGACAGCCGGGATGCGCGTTGATGGATATAAGATGGGGTCTGGTATAGTGCCTGGTACCGGTCTAGTGCAGCTAATTTCACATCAAGTTGGAACAGGGTATTTTGTAAGCCGCGCAGGATCGCAGCATGTTTGGAGATGCAAACCCATGGCATAAATGCCTTAAAGGCTTCACACAAGGTGGCCCAAGATTCTACAATTCCTTTATTGATCTCAAAATATTCTAAAATAGCGGTACAGATTTCCGTACTGAACAGATTGTCTTGCAGCACCTACACTGGGAATCTCCATTGCCACTCAACACTTCCCACCCCGGGGATGTGTAGCTTTAGTATAACAGGGGAATGGTCAGAAAGTGTACAAGGGAGGCGTGATCATAAAATATAACATGTATTTAATGCAAGCTGAAAGATCAATTAGCAGTTTCTATCCAACCATGAGTAACAGCTATTTAAGCAGGCACCAAGATGTGCCTTAGTTTTAGACCAAGGTAGCATTTTAGTAATTTCCATGATGGGGTGGATTGTGAACAAGTGGCTGATGGAGACAATGGAATTACTATCGGACTCTCGAATCAACAAGTCAGGCTGTCACATGCAGGGCATTTTGAAGAGGAACACTAGAAGAGGAGACAGGAAGATGAAAGCACTGACAGAGTGGCGATGTCTCTTAAGCAGAACTCAGCTCTGGCATCTGACACCCAAATCGGTCATTCCACCCCACGGCAAGGTAGGCCTAGAAGCCAGAGCGGCCAAAGTTGATTTTGAATACCATACTGATGAGTAAACTGAAAAATTATCCCAAGGATCTTGGTGCCAAATAAAGCAATGATCAGGAATCCCTACTCACAATCACCAAAGAAGGCCCAGTGTAGTTTGTCCATGAAAAGAGGACACAATATGGGGAATGGAAAAGCAAGAAGGGCAAAAGAACGTGTGTGGATACAGTAACAGCTACAAAGCATGCAGAAGTGTTCAGTTTCAGTGTCCTCTGTCATGCACGCCCATCAGAGACATTAATAGACAAGAAGTCTTGCGAGGAAATAGTTCTTAAAGACATAGCACAAAAGGTGGAGATTACCACTTTATTAAGAGACATTAGCGACTATTGGGAAGCCCCAAACTGCAAGTACTTACTTGCAAGCTACGATGTTAGGGAAAACACTGGGGCCTAACACAATGGTGAGCACGCATGAAGAATGCCATCTTTCAAGAAATTGAAAGAGATGTTATGAATATTAGGTCTTTTCTCCCTTGGTTACTCCCCTGCGTGAGTTATATCTGACAATCGATCAAAGAGAATATCTGTGATTAACAGAAAGCACATTTAGCTTATGCTATTATGTTCTTCAATGTGATATTCAAGTATCGCTTGGATTTATTCACAGTATTTATTCTAACTGCTGACTGTTCTGTCTTGCATTATTTGTTATTGACGTCTGATGAGTTTCTAGAAGGTTGAAACTATGTGTCTTGTTTTTTGTTATTGTTCAAAAGAACACCAGAATGAAAATAAGTGAAACGACATCATGCCACTCACTGCTAAATGTATATTCTAAGAGTTTCTGTAACAGTTAAATATGGTTATAAAACCTGAGCAATAAGACAGAAGGGTTGGAGAGGAGACCCTAATGCTAGTCGACATGCTAGATGCAGAATCATATCACCAACTCAAATAGAAAGTTACTTGGAGGGGCACTTAGCCTTCACCCCTCCCGTGGCTGAACTTATTAGTACAGCTGGCCTCGAGAGACAAGAATAGCAGACCTTGCTATTATAGCAAGCACAAGGTGTCATGTTCGAAGAGTGTAGTATCCTGTGTTGTATTTATCTGGTTACATAGTCCCTAGCTGCTCAGCCAGTGTGAATGTGATGCATGGAATGTTGGTGTGAGAGTTTTGAATGGAATGTTGGGTGCCTGGATGCTTGAGTGTGGGAGTTGGAGTATGGGCTGAGCAGCAGGCAGACTGCTCCTAGTGGGGCTGTATCTCTACTACTTATCTACATGTAACTGGTCTCAATAAATCAACCTGAAACTACATCGTAGCTGCGGACTTCCTTACTACAAATTTGTGCCGCCGAGGATGGGATGTGAACCCTTGCGTGCAAAGCACAAAGGATTAGCAGCTAGGGAGAATGTAACCAGATAAATACAACAGAGGATATTACAAAGAGGTATGCAGGTGAGAACCATCTCTGAAACTCGAAATAGTTTTTATATTTTGATGTTGTAGAAATAGCTTAATGCCTGTAAGTAGCAGAATGGGATAGAACTGCTATAAATGTATAGCTGCAATCATGTTGGAGTATTTTTTTTTTGCTCACGGTAAACCTTACTGCTGCCATTTCATGTGTCTTTATTGTGGTCACAATTCCTATCGTGTGCACTAGACTAGGTTCCTAATTTTAACATTCATCTTTAAACTGCATTCCTTGTTTTCTAGTGTTCTTAAGTGTGTTATTCCTTAACAAAAGGGAGATTGGGGGTTCCACTAATTAACTGTGTAATGTCTCATGGGATTGATCATTATCCGACACCCCAGTCAAATACTGGTCAGTCGGTTGTGGAGTGGTTGCTTTACAACTTTTTTTCGGATTTGGGTTGGCACACTAATGGAGTCCTTGGTACCAGGGGGTCTAGAAAAAAGAACTCTGCACTTATAGAAAAATCTAGAAAATGTATGAGAGGTGCTCTCTGAGCAAACCTGGAAGTCGTACTTCTCAATCAAATGTGCTGTGGAGCTGTGACTATTCCTTCAATGACCGACTGTGCAGATGCTTCATTCTGGAGCAATAAAAGGAAGCATTGCTCAGCCATCTATGCTTCTCACCTGTGTCACTGTATCCAGTTCTGAGGCTCTCTGTGCAAGTACATTTTCCTGTGGCTCCCGGTCTTGTTGCAGCTTTCCTTTTCCATCAGTTTTCCTGCACCTGCACTGCCATGCTCTTGTCCTCCAGTATTGTGTCCTCCCTCATTTTCATAACCTAGTATTTATTTTCAAGATCAATTACAAGTGATTGCTGCGTACGGTTATTCGAAGGCACACACTCATCCACCAACCTCTCCTATGGATTATTCTCCATTGTTTTCTGAAAATTCAGCTTCTGCTCCATCAAGCAGACCTCACCTGCTGATCAACAGAGCTGGCCTTATGCACCTTCGGGCACAGAGTTTCTTGTGCTCATCTCTGAGAACCTCTAGGTCCTTTAGTGAATGTTGCTGCTTCACATCTTACAGACCTGGGACGGAGAACTACAAGAAACTAGGTTTTTTTGGGGGTGGGTAACTAAGCGCCTCAAGGAATAACTCGTCAGGGTGAACACTTAAATTCACTAAATAACCTGAGCTACACCCCCCGGTAGCTCTGACATGGAGCAAACAGGTTTAACTTCGGGAAATATGTCAAGTATGTATGCAGTATCAAAACAGTATTTAAGTCAAAATGTAAAACAATAAAAAATCCCAAACTGAATCAGAAAAACGAAGTTGAATTTAATAAACAAAAATCCAATAAGGGGAGACATACATTTTTAAAGATTTAAGTAGAAATAGCACCAAAAAGCATAAAGCATTGCATCTCCTGATAGTCTGCTTTATCGGAACAGAAGCAGTGAGACCTAACTCGATGGAGCACATCACAGCTCCTGATTGCGTCTGCATCGGAACCAAAGTAGAGCAGTGCAACTTGAGGCAGGACCTCACATCGCAGCCCCTCATTGGAACTGATGCAGCATGATGCAATGCCTCACATCAAGGACATAAGGTACAAATCTAGGTGGTCTAACCTGGACCCTGTATCCGACCAGCGCTCCATCAGGGTCAGCCTGAACTTTCAACTTCATCCTGGTCCAGTGCGACCAGATAACCACATGGCACTTTGTGCTTCTAAGAGCTATTGTTTTTACCTAAAACTCTTAAATTGCATTGCTGCGGTTCTACTTACTGCATTTTTGTCGTTCTGGAATCATTTGATCGATTACTGCTTTTGCGCCAAACTACCATTGAATGACTTTTGTGGTTCACCATGGCAAGGATTGTGGTTGTTTCCCAAGTAGGGCGTCCCCCCCAACCACCCCCACAACCAAT
Organism: Lissotriton helveticus; assembly: GCF_964261635.1. Lineage (NCBI taxonomy): Eukaryota > Metazoa > Chordata > Amphibia > Caudata > Salamandridae > Lissotriton > Lissotriton helveticus. The sequence continues at coordinate 892,270,484 of NC_136072.1, forward strand.
AAACCAATTTCTCACAGTAGGGAAGTTGGGAGTTTTTTTTGTTATTCTTTATGTGGCTTGGGTTTTATTTACCGGTATGGAACAGATATTTTGTATCAATCAAGGCAGATGTGCCTATTATCCAATGACTAGACAGTGTAAGGAAATACTACATACTATCATGGAACATGAACTGTCTAAATAACCGGATTAAAAGAGAGGCAGTACTTCAGTTCACAAAGAGCCATTCGCCAGGCATACTTATGTTGTTAGAGACTCATCTACTGGGCATGAACTGTGCCTTTCTAGGCCACTAAAGATATAAGAGACTTTAACAGGCAGAATTCCTTAAAAGGTCTAGAGGGGTGGCAATGCTGTTGCGAAAATCCTTCCTATTAATAGTGATCACTAGCAAGGTCGACAAGCATTGGTGGTATGATCTCAAGCATGTTAGAAGGATACCCATAAACACTCTGTTTGTAAGTACCACTCACACTGGTACGTACCACACTGAAATTGGTTGGGCTTCAGTCACAGGCACTCCTACGGGACTCTCCATCATGGAAAGTGAATTTAATACCACAATGGACACAACACTTGATACTCAAACTGAAAGCAACGCCGTCACATAGGAACATAACTATTTGTAACTGGGCCAGAGTCTTTGCAATACTTGATACTGTTACGACTGAACAAGCCTTCACATTCCAAGGAGTTTCTCAGACCACTCACCGATTAGGGTGTTCCTAAATAACACTCCTGGCAGTGGAAGTGATATATTGCATGTGACTGCATGGTGGTTGGTGGGACACAACTTCTTGAGTATCTACGAACAGAATCGAAATTGTATTTCGGAATAAACTTGGGCTTGGTCACATCAGTCTGGGTATTGTGGGACACATACATGGCAGCAATGCAAGGAGATTGACAATAAAAGTAAGGAAAGATCATCCGAGACGGCAGAGATACATCTCTAGCAGTGGCCCAGCTTTGGCCCAACAAACAGGATTTATAAAAATAGTTCTCTGCCAGCAGACCACGGACATGGCCCGGAGAGCATGTATGGCATCAGAGGCGGTTGACCAGCGAGATGATGCTAGGAATATTTAATATAACTACAGCCTTTGCTGAATAATATGCAAACATGTACGTTTCTCGTCCCCTGTCAAAACAAGAACTAGAGAACCCTCTGATTCAGCAGATGCAAACCTCCACACTTAGTCATCATGAGTTAGACCTTCCGCTGACTTCTGAAGAAATTGTGGAGGCTATTACAGGAATGCCATCAGGAAAGATGCCTGGGGCCATTAGGCTGCTAACATAATACGGCACTTCAGAAAGGTTCCTTCTTCGAGACTCTTCAGATGGCCACCATATCGGTGCTGCTGGGAAAACCAGGAGGCCCTGGACCACTGCAAGCCCTATTGCCCAATTTCTCGCATTAACACAGGACAAAATAATTGCCAAAGTTTTGCCAAACAAATTGAGTGGGGTTAATAATACTATATTACACCCAGACAAAAACGGCTTCATGCCAGGATGAGCTCCAATACACTGCATTAGAAAACTCCAATGTGCTTCCATAAGGGAACACCAGTTCCCCAGATCCCACTCCTCCAGTATTAGTTGACTTCTTTAGCCTTTGATTTAGTAAACTGCAGATCCCTGTTCCAGCTACTTCACAATATGAACTTCAGACGCAAATTTTTAAGACTCACCCAACTCTTGCACAAAAAATTGTGTGGCAGTGATAAGGTGAATGGTGTTGTATCAAATTAATTTCATATAGAGAAGGGCACTAGCTAGCATTGCCCTCGCTCTCTCTCTCCTCTGTTATTTGCCCTAATGATAGAGCCTCTAACGTCTGGATAAGGTGTGAAATGCTATTCTTTCTGCGATAATAAGCATGCCAGACATCTGCAGAGAAACAACAGGCCTGATGGTTAACAGGGACATATCCACTATTGTCCTAGTTCAAGATCGAGCAATGGCATAACAGTCCAAGCTGAGGGTCTAGTTAAATGGCTTTAAATGTCTAGGCATATACATTACAACTGCCCACAGGCTATGCTGGAAACTTAATATTACAGCCCTAAAGTGAGATATTATGCCTGTTTCTTTAGGGCTCTAATGCTCCAGTGATTAACCTGAAGGGTCGGGCACCTTTAATCAAAATGACAGCATTGCTGAGGTTCCTTTATGCTCTGCAAAATTTCTCGTTTGAAATTCACTAGAATCCCAACTAACAGCTGTTCTATGAAAGAAATTACTTACCTTTCCACCTCGAATGGCGGAGACCTTCTTGAACTTCTATGTGTCTGCCTTTCACCAGACTCTTTCCCACCAGTTACAATACTTCAGGACTGCTGACACAGTGATGTGGGTAGGATGAGCAGGAAACCCCACTGCGTTTAGTTTTATTATCTAGGTATGGCCCAAATAGTGAGTTGCCCGAGATAATAACATTAATGGCCTGCCATGCCACAGGTCATGGTATTGTAGCCATGCAGAGGCAGACAATGCCTTTATGAGGTTGGCTATTGTGCTGCATATCTTCTGCCCCACGGAATGAATTCTCTTGCTCTTCCTCACTAGAAAATCTATAAAGCTGAATATCTTTCTGTCAATGCTGAAACAATCACTAAATTAGGCGGCGTGACGGACAACATGAAAAGCTGGTCTTACCCCAGCGGATTAGAATTACTAAATAAGCATGGTGTATAACATTTAGTATTAGCTGGGGTTAAGAAGATTTCCATTGCTGGTAAATGAAATCAAGGAGCAAAAGCAAAATATGCTGCAAGGAAGCACAGTGTTCTTTAGAAGCAACTCCAAATATTCTTGTTGAAGCCTAAGCGGACCGGTGCATAATGATATCTGATTCATCCCTAAAATATGTCCGTCCCCAACCAATTTGATAAAATGTGATTTCAATTGGCGAAATCATGGTCTCAGTAGTGTATGTAGCATGCAGTTAACATCTTGATGGCCCCTGGGAGGAATTTGCTTTCTTTCTCATTGGTAACTCCTCTTGCAGAGAATTTGTAGGAGGAGAGTGCTTCTCAGACACAAGAGGATGGACTGTTATGAAACCTTTGCACTTAAGTGCCTCGAACTCCTTAAGTCTCTTGTGGTCTAGGAGGCCTCTCAGCAGGACCTTTCTTCTGATATATTAAAGTTAACCTCAGGAAAATAATATCTAGACCCAGAAGTTTTAGTTGACTTTGTTCATGGCAATGCCTATCTGTTAACGAGGCTCTCAATTTAATAGTATAATTGGTATGGTATTGGTATCCTATCACTCAAGGCAACTTTCTCGACAGTGAAGAGAATCTCATAGTCTTCTGGGACACGAAGTTCTTGAAAGGGACGAGAAAGGCTCAATCATAGCCTCATTTTTACGTTCTCCCTCTTTCATGTGCCATTTGAAGGGACAACATGCTCAGAGTTGTAAGAAACCCCTCTGCTTTGCCAAATTGAGGGCTACAACTCTGAGCCACCCTCTGAAGCAAAGTCCTTTCAGGAATCTTCCAACTTGCTTCTGATATTCCAATCCAATCCAAAAATTCTTTATTTCGGTCGTATAGACCATAAAAGAGACAATAAAAAACACACATACATTTAAATACACATCATGTTTAAAAGAATTACATATTATAAAATACTCCATCCCAGCGTAGGAATAATTAAGACACTAAAGTTCAAGAGGGTTCAGCAGATCCTTTCTTTTTTCTGATCAACCATACAGCCATAAGAAATTTTGAGACAGCAAACACGATGTGACCCAGGGTGCTAGTTTTCAAGATCCTATATGCCTGTGCATACTCTCTAAACCCTAGGTTTTTACAAAGTGGTGCTATCCAGCGTTTCCTAGGCCTTTGGTAGGCGGGGCACACAAATAAAATATGAAGATCATCTTCCAAGTGGGTTTTACAGCATGGGCAAGATTTGTCGGCCGTACTGGACCACTTGGATGTGAAAGTTTTGGTAGGCAGTGTGCCGAGCCTCCACTGGACAAAAAGTTTTCTGGCCAGGATGGGAAAAATAAAATCCATAAAAGGTTCGAAAATATATGAATTTTTGGATTCTAAAAATCGCAGAGTAAGGGTGCCACTGTGTTGCGCATTTACCAAAAGTGCAAGTGACCTGTCCTTGAAAATTTTTGACAGTGCTTTACGCGAGATTGCTTGACAACCTCGCACTGGGTCCTCCCAAAGGACACGGAGATTCATCGAAATCAGTTCATTTTTGACAGAGACAAGCCAAGGAATTTTTCCACCACAATTAAGACTCAAGACGTGAGTGAGGTCCTCCCTATAATGGTGCAGTTCGTTCGTGGACCAAAGCCTGTGCCAGAACTTCACTGGTTTGGACACAAGCTCCTCTGCAATAGGGGGTAGCCCCAAGTCCATTCTCAAGGGCAGAAGTGGCGTTGCACGCGGAAGGGTCAGTAAACGCCTCAAAAAACTGTTTTCAACTGTAGACAGATCCCTCGCCGCTTTATGCCCCCAGAGTTCACAACCATAAATGGCCGCTGCCTTGGCCTGGGACCTGTAGGTTTCGAGGGCCGGGCTCACAGGCTTAAAGGACGAAGAATTGGCCACCTTCAAAATTGCACCAGACAGTTGAGACAGTTTTACCCTTGAGCGTGCTATCTGGTGGTCCCAAGATAAGTGTTCCTGTAATGTTACCCCCAAATATATGAAGGTGGACACCCTCTCGAGACTGGCCGTCCCCAGGGTAGGATTAGGTCTAGTTTTAATGGGTGGATTAAAAATCATATATTTTGTCTTCTCTGTGTTTATCTCCAACCCGTGCTGAGCACAAAAAAGTCCAAATCCATCCAGGATCCTCTGAATCCCCATGGGGGATTTGGAAAGAAGGAGGGTATCATCGGCAAACATAATTGCCGGTACCCTCCTTCCTGCCAGGCAGGGCGCATCGTTGTTATTGACATTTTCCAGGTGGGAGATGACATGGTTGATATACAAACAGAACAGGGTTGGTGCCAGGACACAGCCCTGCCTCACCCCTCGAGAGACGGGGAACCTTGATGACAATTTGCCATCTTTCCCACACCTGACCTGCGCATAGTTGTTTTCATGCAGCCTGACTAAGATGTTAAGTAGCTGGGGGGGAACTCCCAGCTTTTCCAGCACCTCCCAGAGCTTTCTGCGCGGGACTAGGTCAAAGGCTGACCTCAGGTCCACGAAGACCATGTACAGTCTTCCCCCCTCGATGATCACGGTCTTCCAATAAAGGAGGACGAGGCGGAAGATCTGGTCCATGGTCGACGTGTTCTTCCTGAAGCCAGCCTGCAGAGGACTCAAGATGTCATTGTCCTCTACCCAGTCTTGTAGATGGTTCAGAATAAGACGCGCAAAGAGCTTTTGGGGGACATCTATAAGACTAATTGGCCTATAGTTAGTTGGATTTAGTGGGGAACCTTTCTTATGGATTGGGACAATTTCGGCCCCTAACCAGGAGGAAGGAACCGCCATACCTCCTAGTATAGCGTTAAATAAAATGAGAAGGTACGGGGCCCAGATATCGGGGTGGTACTTAAACAGGTCCCCGGGAAGCTTGTCCAAACCCGGTGCCTTCCCCAAGGCCAGACACTTCAACGCTGTCTTCACCTCGCCTAGAGAGAATTCCAGGGGCGTGTCTGAGGGACAGGGAAAATCCGTCGCCAGCCCCTCAGGCCATAGCGTAGTTGCATGGTATAATGCTCCGAAGTGGGCCTCCCACACAGAGGGGGCAATGTTAGGCTCCACCGCAGGCGTGAGCGCCCCGGTGCCATTATTTACCAGAGCCCAGAACTTCCTGGAATCTCTGCACTTCAGGGCTTCAAACAGTTCCTGCCAGTGGTTCCAATCCCACTCAGCCCTAGCACTAGCCATCGCAGACTTATACTCCCTCCTCAGGGTTATAACCCTCTCCCTATCACTACCTTCTTTGATAGCTGAAAGTAGGTCGGATTTGATTTTCCTACAGGTGGGAGTGTACCAGGTCGCAATGCGGGTGGCTTTCCTTCTTGCGGGGACCACCGGGTTAAAAACATCAGCAAGGTCCCTGACCAAAGTCTGGTGGATGCCGGAGAGCCTCTCATTATAGTCAGAAAGTCTGGGTTGACTAATTAGAGCATCCACCTCCTGAAACATGGGGAGTGCTATACCATATAGCTTATTCATGGCATTTTCGTTATTGACCAACTTCCCCCATTTCACCCGTCGTCTACTTGAGGTGAGGAGTATGTCCCTCTGATCACCTCCTGCGTCATTGGCTACCAACCCTACAGCGATGGTTGGATGCTGAATTACCAAGAGGAGACAATTATGGTCGCTATCTGTTCTAGATGCCACTTTGAAGTCCTGCACTTTAGGCCATAAGGATATATCAATAAAAATATAATCCAGCCTGGACTCATGCCCCTTTCTGTTAAATGTGCACTCCGATGGAGTATCGGAGGGAGTGCGCCCATTGCATGCCCTCAGTGCAAAGTTCAGAGTAAGGGAGGTGAGCTGTATTGCCAGTGGGGACCACGCTTTAGGGTGGGGCGAGGAGGAGGGTGGGACTCCCCAATAATCATCCTCAGCTGTAAATGGTCCCTCCATTAGACCCTCGAGTGGTTCAAAATGGCAATTAAAGTCCCCTCCCACCACTATTTTCAGGTCTGCAGGTAGTTGACCTAAAAAGGATGAGAGTTCGACTAGAGTGGGAGATTCGTTGCCCACGGCAACTGGTCGGGAGTAAACATTTACAATTACCCAAGTCCCTTTACCAGGCCAGTTAAGGCGAAGGCACTGGATGTCCTGGGAGAGAGTATCCATACTCTCCGCCTGACACCCAATGTGACTCGCCACCCAAATAGCCAACCCGCCCGAGGGTCTCCCCCTGCCATTCCATTTCGCCGGGATTTCGTATATATCGTACCCCCTCATATGATGTGGTTCCCTAGCCCACGTTTCCTGTAGGAGGAGGATGTCGCTCCCCTCGAGTAGGGTCTCCCACTCCGGGGTACCCACCTTATTCATAATACCCGCCACATTCCATGACAGGATAACTAGCCCTGGACTTCGGGATTGCAGGGAAGCTTCACTTAATGCTAGACCTTTGGGTTGGAGGAGAGCTTCGCTTAGTGCTGGCACAGTATCACAAGTGTGCAATGCCAACCCGCCCAGCCCTGGTGAAATAGGCTGCAGGATGGATGGTACAGCACACTCCTCCTGTTGCAATATAGGGGCAGAGCTTGGGTAGAGTGGTTCCTGTACTTGCTCCTGGGTACATCCCTCAAAGACCCCCCCCTCATTGTGAAGAGCCTGGATCTTTACCTCAGCTAGAGGTTGGAAAAAGTCCTCGCCTCTAGCTGGGATCGCGTGGGGAGATTTCACAGAAAATTTTGGTATCACTCCCCGTAGTGGTCAATCGACATTGTCAAGGCAGGAAAATCTGTTCTGGTGAACAAAGTTAGCAAGGGCGGGGATTGGGTTATGCTTGGGTCTGTACCGTGAGCCATCAATTGCATAGCCCACTCTAGTCCAACTCTGCTCCCTCCCCGTGGGTATATTAGTCACTTGTGGATAGAAATCTGAGAGTGGCACTAATTCTATATTAGACTTATCCGGCCTTACCAGCCAGTTGCAGATGTAGGGAGCAACTAGTGGGCTTTTAAAGCTTATTATGACACAGTCCCCAACCCTATTCTTTGGAGTGACTCCAATCCATGGAATCCTTCTAACCATTAGGACGTCTCCTTTGATATTGGGGGGGAGGGGTCTGTTGATATTAAGCCAACTAATTACCTTGTTGCGAAGTGAATCCTGCGGCTCTCTGGAACCACCAGTGAGCTCAGGAACACCCACCATTATTGCCGTATAGGGCACTGCCTCCGGGGGCAGGTTAACCACCCTACGCCTGGTATTGGGACTGGTAATATGACCAGAAGGTACATTAGTATCCCGCCCCACCCTCCTTGGTTCAGCTGCTACTGGTGGCTTAGATCTTCTCGGCGCGGGAATAGGAGGCCTGCGAGTTTGTGAGGGAGGAAGTGAGGGGACATGGTTAGCTATAGTTCCTGTTAGTACCCCAGTCTGGGACTGTGTAGATGTTTCAACAGTGAGATGACCGTTCCCCCCAGATTCTCGAGGAGCGAGCTGCGCGCTTGCACCCAACCCCCCTCCGGAAGAATCACGCCTGTGCGCATTTTCTATGGCCGTAAGTCTAGCATCTATAGAGTCTAATTTCATAGATAGTGGTTCCAACAGGTTCTTAAAGATGACTGTGAGTGAGCTGATTAGAGCGTCTGCAGGGTTGATTGGGGGCCCCCCAAATATAAATGGCCCCAAACGCCCTTGTTCAGCTGTGGCACAAGGTGTGTCTGGTTGATCAGACTCAAATCCCAAACCCATACTATCAAAGGATGCCGACATATCCGTGCTAGCATCCAGTGTTGGAGCAGTCGCGTCCACTTTAGCCCTTTTTGAGCCTGTTATCTCTCTAGACCTTTTCCTTTTCGGCGGATGAGACCTTCGACAACCCAAGGGGTCTGTTGGCAGTAAGGGCTGGCCCTCCTCCGTTGACTCGATTGGTACCACACAGTTCACATACGGAGTGGTTTCCACTACACCGGAGGGATATAATTGCTGGCTGTCCCTTGGTTGGGTTGTCGGGGTCCTGAGTTGTTGAAGCACTGACTCAATTGTCTCATCAATGCTGTCCAGGAGTGAGAGGTGAGTGTTATGGAGAATTATTGGAGTACTGGCATCATTAGACGGAGAAACCAGAATTTCCTGGGACAGATTTCCGGTATTCACCTCAAGCAATGACTCTTTCACTGTGGAATTTTTCCTAGCCCCAGCGCTAGCCTTAGGGAAAAAATTTTCAAGAGTGTTAGCGTGCTGCAGGGCAGACTTACTCCGGGATCCTCTGGAAGCCATGATGGTATCCTAGCAAAAGAGCAACTTGAGAATGCAAGGAGAAGGACCGGCAAGGCCAGGAGTCAGAGAGGTGGCCCGGTCCGGTCTCTGCCGGCCTCTAACGGCCTAGAACGGCCCGCCCTTTGCCCGGGCTTAGCCCGGCGACCGCCCGCGCGCGTCCCGCGGTGCGCGTCTAGGGGCGTTATACTATAGCCAAAAGTCTATGGAGGCGTGGCCAGCCGGGAAGAGCCACCAGGTGCGGCGTGTGAGGAGCCGCTTTGCTCCCTGGGACTCGCAGTCCCGCTGGTGCGCCGGTGAAGGGATTCCGCCTGATGAAAATTGCTACAGCCTCCTCATAGGCACAGTCCCGGTCACAGTAAATGAAAACTGCTTTGCCCCCAAGTCGAGCGCACCCGCGGAGCAGGGGCCGCGAGTCGCGGTTTTAGCCTCCCAGGCAGGAGGCGCGGCCAGCCGGGAAGAGCCACCAGGTGCGGCGTGTGAGGAGCCGCTTTGCTCCCTGGGACTTGCAGTCCCGCTGGTGCGCCGGTGAAGGGATTCCGCCTGATGAAAATTGCTACAGCCTCCTCATAGGCACAGTCCCGGTCACAGTAAATGAAAACTGCTTTGCTCCCAAGTCGAGCGGCACCCAACTGAATGTCAATTCCAAATATTTTAAGGGAAACACTGATTATATGACATGGTTGTCACAAAAATATTTTAAGGGAAACACTAGTTATATGACATGGTTGTCACCAACGCGTTACGGTGTTTAACCTTCCTCGGGGTGTTTCTACCAGTGGCAGCCTGTCTTGTACGAGGACTGGACCTCACCTCGCCTGGTACCAACTCAGGTCAAAAAGGCCCCGATCTTCAATACTTCCAAGGCACCAAACTCTCCGCTTCTCAGCAGGGTCGTTCCGTAGGTTACCGGGCTGTGCAAATGATTGCAGCACGAAGATGAGCAGGCTTTTCAAACGCTTTCAGTCGTTCGACTCGATGAGTGAGCCGAGCACAGTTTACAGCCTGCTCTCCAGACAACACAGAGGCGAAGGGAAAATAGGCAATAATCCACCACACGGAGCCCGGGCAGTCATTTCCTCGGAGCTCCGCACTCGTTCGATCAAATGCGCCCAGCTGGGGCCGCTCTCTCCTTGCGCGGCGAGGAACTCCCAAAGTAGTGAAACAAGTAGCTTTCAGCTGCCGGAGCACACGGATCACACCGAACACCTTTAACACGGCTAAGACAGATCCAAAACTTGGCCGAAAGTCAGCAGCATTCCAACGAATGGAGCAGGTCAGTAACGGGCTGGTTGAATAGCGCTCTCAAGCTGTTACTCGGGAGGGTAATCACCGCTGGCAGGGAGTTTGAACGGGGTCATCAGTGGAGCACCTCACACGGCCACAATGATATTCTATTCTAACTGTCCTGAACAGTTAACCCAGACATTACATTAGTGGCAATAAGCAGGATCTTGTAAGACAGGGAAACCCTACAGAGAACGTGAGAGGCATTTGCCAATTTCTTCTTTCCACATGATGGACAAATCACAAAAGGCAAAGGCATGCTAATTGAGGGCAAACTAAAAGGTAGTAAAATAACGCCAAACTACCTCTCTTAATCCTTTCAATTTTCACTACAAAAACGTGTAAAATAAAGTAGGTTTGATTATCTTGCCAGGAGAGTTTTTAGATGGCACAACCTAGTGCCCCTGCACACAAGGAACAAAAAAAGAACAGAAACTGAACTGTAACAGCTGGTGGTGTCATTATAGTCGTAATGCTCATTTTACACTCCTTGAAGCTGCAGATTATCTGACGTAATTCCCAGGAATTTAATTTCCATTAACACTGGTAAAGCCGAGGCCATTGCTTACGGTTTTTGGAGTATTTTGAAGGTATCATCTAAATGCAATACCGGGTGACAAATTAGCTGGAAGGCAAATGTTTTCTTTTTTAAAAACACTGAGTCTATGGCCGTGACTACAATATTAGGTTCTATTTATTGCATTTGATAGGTAACAATAGCACATGGTATGTTATTTATCGGGTGCAATAAATAACATCAGTTACAGGTTGGTGGGGAATAACATGCAGATTTTGGTGTTTAACGCACCAAACTACGCATGATACAGTAAATACTGTATGCTTTTCCCCATTACATTTTGGCAGGTTTGGCCTACTGAAATTTTACTTCAGTCGAGGTAGTTAACGCATTCGATAATTATCAGATGCTTTAAATATTTACCAACTTGTAGTTCCGACTCGTGCATAAACAAGTGTTTATACAAGGGTTAGAATAAACCGACCAACTCGTAATCAGGGCCCATGTCTCCAATGGAGGAAATTGGCAGTTCACAGAAATGTCATATCTGCAACTTTTTGAAAGTAAGACACTTATCAGTGAATCATGGAAAATACTTAACAGGCCTGACATCCTCCCTGTTCGATCTGTGCTGTTAAACTACCGCTTTGGCACAATAAAAACAGCCAGACGTGAATATAAGTATGTATATTTAGAGAGAGAAAGTGAGATAGAGATTGCTCGGATTCTCTGAACCTTGTAATCCAAACCAAATGTTCATATGAAGAATGTAATGAATTGAAACTTTAATTAAGACAAGAATTAAATAAGTTAATACAAAATATAAAATAAAGATATTTAGTATAGTATAGACTTACCTCTTTTTTAGGACGAATGACCACATTGCACACACACACACACAAACACGCACTTTTTCCTGTTTACTGTGGTAAATAAATAAATAATACCCTATTTTTGAATGAATATATGAATAACAGATAGCTCAATAAATAAGAGTCAAGATTCGAGGTAGTAGGAGTTTGCAGGTTTAATACAGCATAAAGGACAGGAACAGGACAACCTGCACGGACAAGATCTGGGATGGCTAGCTAGCACGGGACAGGATTGGACTGGCGTAACATTTAATAACAGTACACAAGCATATATACTAAAACAATTGCATTACAATGAATTACAGTAGGCGGAGCAGTGGGTGTGGTCAATAGCAGTCGCGAAAGATAAGGGTGAAAGTGGGTGTAACAAGAGGCGTATACATAGACATGTGATGTAAACGTAACAGAATATGTCATAAATGGGGCGGAAACATGGAGGGGGCTACCTAAGGAGCCGGGACCTCTAACCTAATGGTGCGCGCAAACTGACAATGACGTGTTACTAGGAGAAGCTGGGGGCTATGAACTCTGTGCTAGGAGTAGAGACTGAAGTCTGGAGAGTCAGGGCGACATGTACCTAAACCCTATCTAGTATCTAATGTTTAGAGAACATGTTGATATAAACTAAGAGTCAGGAGGGGAGAGGCTAACAGACTCTAAGACTGGAGCATGCATTATTCTACATGTAGTGCGTTGAAGAATATTAAATGACCATTTAATGCAGTATTTCTCCTACATGGAGACGTAAAGGCTAGACAATGACGGAAACTATTGATGCGATTCAGTAGCTTAGGAATGCAGAGAAGGAGGGCTGGACTGATAACTAGAATCATAACATACTCTTGGCAGACTCGTAGGCAGAGCCAGGCTGAACCGGGCACTGCGAGGCAGGAAGTAAGTGAAGGGTCGAGGATACAGGTGGGGGCTGTATCGCTCCTCAGCGAGGGTTCAGGAGACAGGAGCTGAATCTGGTGTCCGGGCCCTTTTGAGGCCTAGAAACGGGGACTTTTCAATGAAATAACGTGCACACTGAGAAACGTGGCAACGTAACTTTACATAGGCCTAATACTCGTAGCTTTCACGAGAACTGGAAACTAGCATACTAGTGATGAACACAACTGTAATTGCGTCTTTAATCGAACATGGGGGATACATATGCATATTAATCATGCACACATAACATAAGATGGAGGACACGTAGGGACACAGAACATGGCAAAATTTACTTTTCCACATTCCCTCCTTGTCACTACGTTTCCATCAGGAAACATCAATATTCATGATACCATCTATCATTTCATACAGTATCATTTGCCCGTCTCGAATATTCTTGGAACGGGATTTAGAACGGAACTTGGGACTAGGAATACAAGAGGTAGTACAAATGCCACAAATCGCAGGGCCACATTGTAAACAGAGGCAGCAACTGAATATGATCGCTACTGCAATACCCAGAAATGACAATACTTTCCATCCCCAGGCGGAAATTGTATTCCAGAACCAACCGGACCATGTCCAGGTGCCTGGATCTTGGTGTAACATATGGGCAATATTATGGAGTCTGGTAATAGCTGAATAAACAGACAGCGCGTTATTAGGAATGAAAATGCAGCAACTAGATCCGATGACTCTACATGCCCCGCCCCTATCGGCCAGTATGACGTCAAGGACGAGACGATTCTGGAGCACGACAATTCTCATAAAGGATTGCTCTTCGGTTAAGTTACCTAGAGCAGAAGTAGTCTCAATCACTACTGCTTCAAGGGTTCTCGTTAATCTACGTATCAGTTTACTGTTTACAACAGTACCTAAGTAGGGGAAGACACCTTTATTGATATCTATGTATTGTTCTAGAGCAGTTTCAGTATAATCGACAATCGGGAGGTCTCTCTTGTGTCTCGTATGTACTAGGTGGGAATTCCTATGGTAGTCAGGTGGGGCTAGAAAAACTGGTGGCAGTAGGAAGGCAATGTAACAGGTTCCCTCCCAATCGAGGGGCAGACGAACATATGCGGTCTGACCACAAATAAAATAAGAATGACGTGAGGCTTTGAAAATAGATTTCCTACTGTCACTATACTTGACAATAGTAGTACAATCACTATGGCCTACATGTACGGAACCATTATTTCGGACACATAATTCGCCTTTGACTGGTAGTACTGATATAGCAGGTAAGTCTGGAGTAGAATCAGACTGAACATTCAGGATCATAAAATTCGAAGAATAATTACCCAAATTATAAACTTCATTTTCTAGATCTAACCCTGTTCTGTGGGGAAGACCTTGCTTGTCTGGAAAACATGTACTGTTCAGAAAAGACATATCATTTGAGGATGACGTTATCGTGGACCATGCTCCGCACGAACCATTATGTGAAAATGGATAAGGAAAGAGTGGCAGAACTCCCTTCGGTGTCTGGAAAGGGGGGAGTCGACCACACACCCAACAATTAGTGGCATTGCTGGTCTGGTGTGAATAATGTAACATGCGGATGAAGGAATTATTACGCATAGCAAGACGATATGAGAGTTCATGAGGAGGCAGATCACTAAACGTGTGCTCTACTGTAACATTAGCAGACTTATTTACATGAGGAACTGGAGAATACAAATAAAAGACATAACTTGTGCAGGAAATCATAATGCTAAAATATAGCAGAAAACATAAAATAATAATGCAACTTTTAGAGTTCTCACTAACTCTCTCTCTGTGGGGGTCTATTATATACATGTCAGAAACCGGTCTAACCGTTTCACCTAGGGGAGGACTTAGACAATCAAACTGGCTGACTTATTTTACTAGACCTTAATTTAAGCTTATACTCCTGCTGTGGAGTTTTCTCTAACGGGGAGGAATCTGTATCATAGTCTTTTGCGGGACAGTCCTTAAGAATAGTACTTTGGCAATCCTTAAAATCCTCGGAAATGTTCTTGGTAACAGGTTTTAGTCCAGAAAATCTTTTCACATGTGACAGGTGGACCCAGCCCTTCCTGCCTTCCAGCTTGACGGCAGTACGGGTGGCCAGGAGGACCTGTTTGGGTTCTTTCCAGCGAGGCTCCAGCGGACTTGAACGATCAAAGTTCCTCACAAGAACCATGCATCCGGGAACGATTTCATGCGGTGCCACCTCGGTATTGTCTGGAAATGCGGCGGCAACCTGTGAACGACAAGAGTGTAGGGCAGACATCAAGGAAGCTAGGTAATCTGTCAGCATATTACTTGAAACATCGGTAATACTTCGAGGTCTAGGTGTACCCCACATGTTAGGGGGGCGGCCGAATACGACCTCGTACGGGGACAGACCTGATCTGGAATGTGCGACCATGCGCATATAAAACAGAGCAACTGGCAGAGCTACTAGCCAGTCCACACCTTTCTCTTTACATACTTTTGCAATTCGAATTTTCAGGGTCTGGTTATGTCTCTCTACTAGACCGGCTGCTTCAGGATGGCGTACACAATGGAACTTCCACTGGTACCCTAACAAAAGGGAAACATGTTTCATAAGCTCAGATGAGAATGGCTGGCCGTTGTCAGAATATACGACTCTAGGGAGTCCGTAGCGGGGGAAGAATTCACGAACCAACTGCT
Source organism: Lissotriton helveticus (assembly GCF_964261635.1). NCBI lineage: Eukaryota > Metazoa > Chordata > Amphibia > Caudata > Salamandridae > Lissotriton > Lissotriton helveticus. The sequence continues at coordinate 892,285,666 of NC_136072.1, forward strand.
TGGCAGTGGTCGCGGCTGTGTAATCTGGAACTGGATATGCTTCTGTCCATCTGGACAAAGCGCATACAACTACAAGGACATACTTGAAACCTCGACATCGCTCCATCTGAATATAATCCATTTGGAGGACTTCAAAAGGGTGGTCAGGGGGCTGGAATCCACCTTGTTCCACCGGGACACTTTTACCTGGATTAAACTGGCAACATATCATACAGGTACGGACCTTCTGCTTGGCTGCAGCTCGTAAATGCTTGTTGGACCAAATGTTCTGGATACTGTCTAACATAGCTTTTTCTCCTAAATGTGCTGGACTATGTGCGGTATTGATAATGACTTGAACCATAGAGTCGGGGAGAAACCATGTGGCTTTTCCCTTCGTCACCCATCCCTGATCTGTCTGGACCCCTCCTTGTTCGGACCATTTCTTGATTTCATCAGGAGTAGCATGTAACTGGATATCTATGACATCTTGAGTAGGGTCCTTAACTGTCATACAGGCAGTCGGATCTGGAGTATGTGTCTGTGTCGATTAACTGGAATGTCTGGAGTCTGTGCTGTAAGCTTGGCTGTTCGATCTGCTAGATCGTTACCTTGAGAAATAGTGTCAGTAACTTTCGTATGTGCTTTGCACTTCATGATAGCAATAGATGTCGGTAAATGTATGGCATCTAACAGAGCTTGAATAAGGAGACCATGCCGAATCTTGGTTCCATGAGAAGTCATGAAACCTCTCTCCTGCCAGAGCACTCCAAAGTCGTGTACGACTCCAAATGCGTAACGTGAATCTGTATAAACATTAACTTTCAGGTTCTTGGCGTGTATGCAGGCTTGTGTCAGAGCAACTAGCTCTGCTGCTTGAGCGGACAGGGTGTCAATACGGTGTGTTTCTATAACTTCAGTGTCAGTAGTCACTGCATACGCGGCTACTAGTTCTCCTGTACTTGTTCTCATACATGAACCATCCACATAAAGTGTCAGGTCGGGATCTGGTAATGGAATATCTGTCAGATCTTGTCTTGGCTTAGTCATAATGTTAACTACTTCCACACAGTCGTGTGTGGCAGGATTCGAAATAACTGACGGTAACAGTGTAGCAGGATTTAGAACGTTGCAGCGTCTGATTTCTATGTGTGGCTGGAACAGTGTCAGTTCATAACCTGTTAAACGTGCAATTGTCAAGTGCTGAGTCTGTGTTCGGTTTAAAAGAATTTCCACGGAGTGTGGAACTTGTACTGTCAAGGAATGTCCTAATACTATGGAATCACTTTGTCTGATAGCTAGTGCTGTGGCTGCAACTGACTTGAGGCACGCAGGCAGAGCCTGGGCTACAGGATCTAGTGTGCTCGAAAAATAAGCACAGGGCTTGTATTGTCCTGCTTGATCTTGTGTGAGAACAGATAATGCTGTACCTTCACGTTCTGTGACGAAAAGTGTAAAAGGCTTACTGTAGTTCGGTGTAGCTAGAACTGGAGCTTGGCATAGAGCTTTCTTTAATTCATTGAAACTAAGTGTATGTTCAGATGTCCAAGGGAGGACAGTCGATACGGCTGCCTCCTGTGTCGTTAACTGTATCAGTGGTTTGGCTAGAAATGCATACTGAGGAATCCATTGTCTGCAGTAAGAAGTGAGGCCGATAAAAGCACGTACCTCCTTCTGGGTCTTGGGCTGAGGAAGACTCGCTATTAACTGGATACGGTCAGGTGTCAACTGCCTACCCCTCTTGGACAGTAAGTGGCCTAAATAGATCACTTGCTGGACACAGAATTGAAGCTTCGAAGGGGACACCTTGTGCCCCATCTCGGCAAGGAAATACAAGACTGTAAGTGATGCTCGCTCGCAAGCACGTTCAGAACGGGCTGTGATCAGTAGATCATCGACATACTGGAGCAGGGCAGTGTCAGTTGGCATGTGAATATTGTCTAGTTGTCTCTTAAGTGCTTGACTGTAAATACTTGGACTTTCTGTGAAACCTTGAGGAGCTCGTGTAAACATATAGCTCCTTCCATTTAAACAAAATCCGAAAAGAAACTGGCTGTCTGGATGAATGGGGACACTGAAAAACGCGTTCTTGAGGTCTATGACTGTAAAAAATGTGGCTTCAGAATCAATGGCTGTCAATAGGGAAGAGATATCTGGGACAACTGGGTACTGGGGAATAATACATTTATTGAGTTCTCGAAGGTCAATCACTAATCGATATACTGGGGGTGCATTTGGATCAGTACGTTTCATGACTGGAATGATCGGAGAATTACATACATTGGAGTCAGTTTCTACAACTACTCCTTGAGCGATGAGCTCGTCAATAATTTTGGATAAGGCTGCTACAGCCTCAGGTGGCAATCTGTACTGTCTGATTCGTGGTAACACTACACCTGGTTTGAGAGTCACACGATGGGGTGTGATTTGCATATAACCTACATCAGTTGGACCTTGCGCCCATAGATGCTGCGGAACATTAGACAATCTCGGATCAAAATCTCGTAATACATAGTGACCCTTGAAGTCACGTAGAAACAAGCGTATTCCTTCTGGGGAGCAGCAAATAACTGCACCTAATTCTTTCAGTGTTTTAATGCCTAACAGATTTTCTGGACATGACTTTGTAAGTAACAGATCAGTAGTGCGGGACAATGGACCTACTTCTAGAGTAACTGGCTTAGATATCTCGTTTACAATAGGCTTTCCTGAAAATCCAAGGGAAACATTTCTAGAGCCTGAGAGCGGAGCCCCTGGAACTTCGGCGTGACTGATGGTCGTCCTACTTGCCCCTGTATCAATCAGAAACTTTCTGTCTTTCCCTAATACTTGACTATGAACATAGGGACCTTCTTGATCTACAGGTATCTCGATGAGAGGCAAGCCTACCTCCCTCTCTAGGCTGTTTCATGAATATGGCTGATACTCTGGATACTCGGACTGTGCATACTGGTACATCTGCTGTGTAACATGCTGTGTTGCAGCAATAGGCTGCGGTGCTGGAACTGTCTGTTGTGCATTCTGTGGCTGAGAAGTCTGTGAAACTTGTTCTTGTCTAGGCGGACGTGGTCTTTCTTTAGTCTTACCGGTAGCTATATTGTGTTTCAGAACTGCACACTCGTTTATAAAATGACCTGGCTGTTTACAATAATTGCAGGTCCCTTTAACGGGAACTGCAGGATGACTGGCTTGATTCGTACCCCTCTTCTGACTGTCTTGAGGAACAGATTGTGCAACTAGTACTTTCATTTTCGTGTCTTTCATACGTTTTCTCTCATGATCTTGCTCTTCTCTGATTCTATTCTGGTGGTATTGAAGCATCTGTAACATTTGGGACGGGGTATTAGCTTGCCAGGTACTTTCGACTTTCAAAACTCGGTTCTTAACTTGTGGACTTGAATTCTCGACTAATTTAGTAACAAAAAGATGAGGGTATGATTCGCTACTCGTCTTGAGGCCACTGTTTATAATAAAGCATTTCTCAAATCTAGAATAAAAATCACTAGTGTCTTCATCTTGTTTCTGTTTACAGGCTGAGATTGCATCCCAGTCTTCCTTTTTAGTGGCTAATAATCTTGGCAAAACTTGTATTAACAATTCTGGTAATTCTTTACATTTCTCTCCAAGACCGGTACCTGGTACTCGTATCTTATCTTCAGCTTCTAGAACTGCCCAATCGATCTTTTTCTCTCCCACCTCCCATTCTTTTTCCTTGAGTTTTTCATATACCCCTGCGGGCAACAGGACTTTTAACATTTTAATAATATCTGGATACGTGTATTCTCCCATACGGAGCATGTCCTTTAATTCTCGGTGGAACCCTGCTGGATCTTTGTCATGACAGGGAATTAATTTCTTCATCTCTAAGAGTTCCATCTTGGTAACTGGAGTGTAAACAAACACTCTTTGCATTTCACCATCCGTTGTCCTAACTGGGTGTACTTCTCGTAACGGATTCTGTCTGTCTATGTAAAAGGGTTTACTTTCTGGGGGTGAGACATGAACAAAATGCGGGTTCAGGAACGTTCTATATTTGTGGCGCTGTTCTAGGATGACACTAATTAAATCGGTACCTAGACCTTTCCATCTATACTGGAGTAACTCGTTCAGGACATCGTGTAACGGACCTGGATCAGAGTGCTGACCCTCATACAATGTAATGAGGTGCTGGATCATATACATACCCACCAGTCGTTGCTCGGCTGGGGGCAGTTTCAGAAACATTTGTGCCACTATTTCATCTGGAAAAGTGGTAGAATCAGTAATCCATCGGACTGCTGATCGGGCTAGTTCTTGTTCATGCATAGTACTTAACTCACTATAACCGATTCGTGATTTCAGAATGTGATCGGTAGCTTGAAATACTTGTTCTAGAGAACCTTGTTCTGGTGCTGGGTGATGAAAAATTGACTTGTGTTCTAGGCGTAAATGGCGGTCTGGAAATCTAGATTTTCCTACATACGCTATTCTGGCGGGATTCTCGTCCTCTACCTCTTCAGTAGAAGAGTCATTTTCTTTCTCGCTTACTTGTGCTTCTTTGCGTTTCTCGTGTAACCTTATTATTTCTTTACGGATTTTCTTGTACATACTCTCTATACTACTGATGGTTCTGTGCTTACCCTCGGCTATATTATCACTCCACCTTGTCAGGATTCTCATTTCGGCCGGATCTTTAGTCGGGTAATCTTGTTCTCTTATTAAACAATTAATCAGAAACTTTAATAACATGAGCTGGATCTCAGCTTTCCTTTGAGACATGGCTTCGCCAATACTTTCTGGATCATCCCCTGTACGGATGAAACGATATATTCTGTCTAGATCTCCTTTCATATCCGGTAGGGTATCCAAATACCCGGTCACCCGTCTTACACGGATGGAATATATAACTGTACTATCATCACCTGCAACTGGATCATAGCGGCATTCAGTAAGAGCTCGTCGGATATCTGCAACGGACTTATATTTGGGCGTACGCTGTAACGCACATTCATGTAACTCGGCCAACGTTCTACGTTGGTGTGGTGGCGGGGTACCAGGAGGACCTCCTCCTGCGGCCCCTAAACTGGAATCGTCGACTGATACTCTTCGTGCTGGCAGAGTGGGAAATTGTAATGTAGGCTGAACCGGGGGTACCATAGCAGGTACTCCGGTGACTGGAGGAGCAGGATTTACATTATTTACAGGAGCTGGCGGATTTGCATATTCTGGGACTGTGTCGTCCAAATAGGACGAGATGAAAATATCAGCTGCGGTCGGTTTATGACGTAGCTTGGTCGGAACTAATGGTGGCGGAAAATTACTGGATGCCTTCGGGGTTGCCTTTGGCAAGCCCTCGGCAAGAAGAGGGTACATACCCTTAATAAGGGCATTCCTCTGTCGGTCTGACTGTTCGGTTTTAACTCGTTCACCTATCTCGATTAGTTCCCTTTCTTGGGCTCGTTCTAAGGATTCTCTACTTAGTTCTGACTTTCTGATTTCTTTTTCGGTTCTTTTATGAGATTCTTTGCGCCATAACTCGATGGCATCTTTCTGTGACTGTCTGGCTTTCTTTTTCCATAATGCTTCTTCTACTCGCATGATGCACTCGGCATCCCATGTGCCTGATACGGGCCATCTATACTTTTCCTCTAACTGTTTGGTATACTCTACCCATAAATCTAGATATAATATGGCACTTATGCCATGCTTCTGATACATAAAATGACCTGGACTGTCCCTAGGCGGGACAGGAACTGCTGCTTCTAGCAGACCTTTTCTGGTTTTTAACTGACGTAATTTCGAGAATAAAGGCATGACTGAACTGTAATCTAGACACAATACAATACACAATGAACACGATAATTACTCCACTCTCATACCACGACATTGAAATACATGAAGAACATTTAAAATAACAGTTCGAACAGAATACTACCTGGAATACTGAAAACAGAATACATGAATCTTCTCGAGAGCAGAACTGACTAGAACAGAAACTAGGTGCACTGCTAAAACAGTACGAAACTTACCGGTCTCATAAAGAGACACGTCAGGACCCGCATCCACCGAAGTGGACACTTCGTTTTGGGTCTGTGTACCACCAAAACCCACGGACCAGAGACAATTAGATTGACCCTGTCTAGATACTACCCCAGCAACGGTACTCACCGGGCAGCAAGAACGGAAGGCCTCGGACTGGACTGGACTGCTTCGACGCCGGACGGACGAACTTCGGACTTCAGTTACGGGTGGGCCTCCGGATACCTCGGACCTTGGACTCTCGGCTTGGGCTCTGGTCGGGACTCGCCGCGTTCCTCCACCGCCTCGTCTGGATGCTGGACCGCCACCTCCGTCTCCTCCGTGGGCCTGAGGGATACTTGAAGCAGAAATATCTGCACGTGCACGGTATGGTTCCGTCACGGCTGCAGAGGGTCAGGGGGCCGGCGTGGCTTCACCGGCGCGTGGGGAAAGGGCAAGTCCCTATTCGGGCGCCATTATGTGGTAAATAAATAAATAATACCTCTATTTTTGAATGAATATATGAATAACAGATAGCTCAATAAATAAGAGTCAAGATTCGAGGTAGTAGGAGTTTGCAGGTTTAATACAGCATAAAGGACAGGAACAGGACAACCTGCACGGACAAGATCTGGGATGGCTAGCTAGCACGGGACAGGATTGGACTGGCGTAACATTTAATAACAGTACACAAGCATATATACTAAAACAATTGCATTACAATGAATTACAGTAGGCGGAGCAGTGGGTGTGGTCAATAGCAGTCGCGAAAGATAAGGGTGAAAGTGGGTGTAACAAGAGGCGTATACATAGACATGTGATGTAAACGTAACAGAATATGTCATAAATGGGGCGGAAACATGGAGGGGGCTACCTAAGGAGCCGGGACCTCTAACCTAATGGTGCGCGCAAACTGACAATGACGTGTTACTAGGAGAAGCTGGGGGCTATGAACTCTGTGCTAGGAGTAGAGACTGAAGTCTGGAGAGTCAGGGCGACATGTACCTAAACCCTATCTAGTATCTAATGTTTAGAGAACATGTTGATATAAACTAAGAGTCAGGAGGGGAGAGGCTAACAGACTCTAAGACTGGAGCATGCATTATTCTACATGTAGTGCGTTGAAGAATATTAAATGACCATTTAATGCAGTATTTCTCCTACATGGAGACGTAAAGGCTAGACAATGACGGAAACTATTGATGCGATTCAGTAGCTTAGGAATGCAGAGAAGGAGGGCTGGACTGATAACTAGAATCATAACATACTCTTGGCAGACTCGTAGGCAGAGCCAGGCTGAACCGGGCACTGCGAGGCAGGAAGTAAGTGAAGGGTCGAGGATACAGGTGGGGGCTGTATCGCTCCTCAGCGAGGGTTCAGGAGACAGGAGCTGAATCTGGTGTCCGGGCCCTTTTGAGGCCTAGAAACGGGGACTTTTCAATGAAATAACGTGCACACTGAGAAACGTGGCAACGTAACTTTACATAGGCCTAATACTCGTAGCTTTCACGAGAACTGGAAACTAGCATACTAGTGATGAACACAACTGTAATTGCGTCTTTAATCGAACATGGGGGATACATATGCATATTAATCATGCACACATAACATAAGATGGAGGACACGTAGGGACACAGAACATGGCAAAATTTACTTTTCCACAGTGTGAACATTATCCACACTGATGGGAATGGTACCTCTGCAACACTATATACACACACACACAAACAACACTTTTACAAATATATTTTTTTTTCAAAATGCCTGTTTGTAAAACTACTGTTATCTCACAATTCACCCACATTATTCAGAGTTTATAACCATGAATATTCCATAATGGAGAACAACCACCACTGTGGGCATTATAAAGCAATAAGGATCATTCTGGTTAGGCTGTTCCTATGCTTTGGCGACTTTTGATATTAGTTGAAATTTCCCTAACCCTCTAGTCAACATTGACATTCAAACTGGATTTGTTGGCATTTTCTGTCTGTGGTCTCCGCCTGCAAATAAGACTACTTGTGGACTGCGCCGCCCTTGAAACTTTGTACAGTACAAGTAACCATTGCTATTCTAGACCAAATCCCAGATGGTTTGAGTTTTGGTTGCCAGGGTCCTTCACCTTCTTCCTTCTTTGTTCAAGTAACTGTTACAGTGTTGCCAGTCTGGAAATTGATGTCAAAGAGGAGTGGGAGTCCTAGATGCAGATAGACTGCAATGTGCCTCAGAAGACTGATATAGCAACTGGTTTCAATCAAAGAACAATCTGACTAAGCTTATCATGTAATTGGAGAAGTGTATGCCCCTAATGTCTCCGGTATAGGTGGAAAAGAAACCCTTTCCGCAAAATTTTTATTGACACCACAATGGAAAATATTGCGGAGGGGGTATGGGGCTGGGAGGGTCGCTGGATAAAGGCTTCTCCTATCCTTCAGATAATGTTGAATTGACTTCAGAACTAGACAAGTATCTGGAACAATGAAATTGCAGGCTGCCACTGAGATCAGCAGAGATGATGACTGGCACTCCATTCAACACTGCTTTTTCTGAAGACTGATAGTTCTTCTTTACTAACCAATCAATCAACTTGGGGTAGATTAATGTTTTCTTCTGAGACGCGTTGCCACTAGCACCATTCAACTGAAGGTGAATGGCAATAACTTCCGTCTGAACAACAGGACTCTGTACTGGTAGGGATGTGTGTACTGAAACTTTGTATGCGCTTTTGCTATGGATCCTGAATGTTCATGCACACATCCAGTTAACTTAATGAAGTAAAGAAAAGTGCTGATTTGGCACCAGTGCTCTAAGCTTCTTCAATTTGTTTGGGCTGCTCTTTTAAGTCAATCTCGGGACTGTAGTCTTGTTTTATGCCCATTGTTCATAGCAGAAAATAGCGCAAACCTATTGTTTTTCTGAGATAAAGCAATGTTCATGACTTCGTGGTTTAACCATAACAAGGAGATCTTCTAAACATTCGCTAGCTGTATCACTTCCAGGTTCTAAACGTCAACTGCAGCACTGATGACCTGGTTTGAGACCGCGTTCTTTGATGTAAGATTTCTTGAAAGTGTGGCTGCCTGTCTCTGGGAAGTTCATCAACTTATCTCACCTTATATCTCACAGGTATCTGATGTATTTATATATTAGCATGGAAATGCTTGCCAGCATCATGTGGTTTCTGCCTGACAAAATCCATTCCTCTTCCCTCTGCAACGAGGGAAGCTATTGAGGTTAGAGCACATGGATACGGTTTCCTTTTCAGTGAGATGTTCAATGAATCAGAAAAAGGATACATCCTTGTTACGGACGCTTACATTACTATACCAGAGGCCTTCATAGTGGCTGATATAATACACATTTCTGCTGCAGGTTCCTGGAACCAATGGATGAAGTGGATTTGATATTCCATAGAAATGTAGTTTCAAAGCCCATAGAGGTTCTTGTTTAAGGTATGGGCATGAGAATGTGGAGTTTTGAGACTCCCTGGCCAAGGCGTCATGGAAAGTAACCACATTGTTACTTGACAAAATCCTTAATTAAGACTTCACTGGACAGGTGGGGGAAACGCAAGAGAGGTGTCCCTATCAGGTGTCAGCTGATGTCCCAGAGCACAACATCTAGGCACAGAATGGGTTGATTCTTTGAGTGGTGATACAATTGTTCATTTCTTTTCCTGGGTCACTTCCTAAGAAGCAAAATACTTTTTTGATAGGTCTATGAAACTGTTAATTTCCTTGCAGGCATACAAAGGACAGTTTCAACATATGACCTGTGAGGCATAGGGTCCCAGATTCTCATGAAGCTTGAATCCTTTTTACACACAACCATGGTGGAGAATGTAGGAGATTTTCTGAATAACTTAACAGTGACTCTGACTACATGGTTGATGGGGATTGCCTACCTCTATGTAAAGGAGCCTTTGACGTCAAAAGGTGGATAAACAGCATTCTATTCAAAGGTAACGGTTGCTTGCTTCATGCCCCAACATTAAACAAATAGGCTACTAGCAAGCCCTTCTTCGATGAAGAAAAATAAAATAGCAGGAGCATTGAAGTCCATGGTAGAGGAGCTGGTTTTATTTCATTTCAATATCAATTCCAGAGGGGGTGGGGGGGGGGGCGCTCGTAGTCTTATCTGAAGTGTGAGCCTTCAAGGCAGATATGAATGCTAAGAACTAGAGCAATCCTCTGACCACAGTACTTTCTGGAAAATTCCAGCATGCTCCAAAGCAGAATTCCCTCACAAACCGGTAGGTGTGTTCTCAACATCGTTAGACACAAAGAGCACAGTATGATGGGTGTGATTCCTGGGGACACCAGGGAGAGAGAGCATAATTGTTCGTCCTTGATTTCTTCCTCCTTCAGGAGGCCTTGGTTTAGAAGCAGTAAAAAAGGTAGAAGTCCTAATTTGCGGATAAACAATTAAAAGTATCAGTATTCGCCCCAAGATGCTTAATGAAACAAAAAGGAATTTAAAACTATCATATTTTATTGTCAAGCAAGCCCCGTGCTCAGAGATTCGACTCACAGGAGTTGAACTAGATTCAAGGGCCACATCTGTGTAACATGAAGTAACAGAGCTACTGGCTCCCTCAAAAACAGAAATCGTGCCTTTCAACTCATAAGATGCTACCCATCTGGCTTTGTTTCCTGCGCTTACTTTCTTTTTTTAGGCCTCGCCTAGGCAGCGCATGTGCTTTCTCTTCGAGACATGCTGTATGTACAATGTGGGCTTCGAGCACCTCCCATCTTTTTAATTGTTTTCTGTTACTGTCCTTCATAAATACCTGCTTTTGTTTGCCGAATATGCTAAATAGTCACTCCTTTTGTTCTTTTGAGGGCTGCCCCTGTTACAGGTGTTCTTACTCTTACTGTTATTTATAATTCTCTGTGAGTGCTTATTTTTTTGGTGGCATGAAGCTGCACATTTCATGTGCTTCGCACTTACCTTGTTTAGTATTTAGGGCTCTATCTCAGGTTCTCAGCAAACATGCACAGCTGATGTGTGCAACCAGTAATACTACTTTACCCTCCCACCCACTGTTTCACTGGGTGCAGTCCCCTTCGCACCACACTCTAACCAGTCTTTTTTATTAAAATAGTTGTCTTTGTTTAGTTTTCGCTGTTGGACTTCTTTTAGTAGGATATGACTTTAAGGGCTTGGATTGTTCTCTTATTAAAGTTGTTTATACTCTGAAGCAAGAATTTGATGTCTTCTGCCCTGGGACGGAAGGAAAGGCTCATGTTTGGAATTCTTCTGTTTTTGATTCTGGAAGTTTTGCATGTAATCATCCAAGGAGGAATATAATAATAAAGTACTCCCAAGAAGTTGCTTTTGGGTGCTGATATGGGAAGCGGGGTACTTAATCAGGAGAAGCAATGTCAGCACCCTTACTAACTGCCGTTACATAAGGAGTATTAAACAAAATCTCTTCTCCCAAAGACTTTGATATCAAGGACAAAGGCCATAGTAAAGGTGTGCTGGTTTTCTTTGTAATCGCTCCAAACACACAAGACTGCTATTTAATGGTAGTGCAGCCGGGGTTAATGCTATAATATTGTCACAACAGCTTAACTAGTTAAATACTTACTACGGATGGCTGTGGGTAAACTCTGCTCACAGCTCAAAATCATAATGACCCAGAGTGTTGAAGTCTTTTCTGCAGAGCATCTCGTGTGATGTGCGAATCGGTTTGATGGTTCAGTGGTTTAATGGGTTTGCTGCGTGAAGGGCACTCATTCATATTCTAGTAAAATAGCAAGGTGTGTAATGTTCCACTGTAATCATCTGCATTGTATCTGTAAGACATACATTTAAAACCTTATATGCACACATATTCACACACACATGCTCACTCGCCCGATTTCCCCTCAAATTGTTAAATTGCATATTTGCATTGATACATGTATTGGTCTATCTATTCAGAATTCAGTGGCTGAGAAAATAGGTCATCTCCTTCTCTGTCCTCGAAGGAAGAGAATTATTTCCAGATTTCACTGTTTTACAATGCAAAGGAAACAGGAATTACATCTTTATCTGTTTAAGAGGTGAGTTTATTTTCTAAGCTGGATTTCTGTTTTCGCATCGCATACAGATCTTCAAGTTATTTGCTCAGGGGTTATGTAGGTTTACATTTTTTTTGCAGCAAACATTCAGGAATAGAAATGGCACACTTGAAAGAATCCTCTCCAGTGGAAGCTGCTCTAATACCCAGGAATTACCTGCATAGTTTCTCTGTAGAAAGTAGAAGGCGCATTGCATGTTCATTCACTTGGCCTCTGAATTGCCCTTCCATGGTCGGTCTCGATATGCCATGCGTTCACTCCCTACCGCCATCATTATAAATTCCTCCACATACGATGGCCTTCCCTTAGGAGTCATCATGCCTCACTTATACACAATCAGATTTGTTGCTTTCCTTTTTAAAGGCCTGTGTGAAACGCCTTGCGGGAACTTATTACTTTATACTGATGTAAATCCAACCCCGGGAATTGCCTTCTAGTGGTCTTGGGCCTTCCTCCTATCGCCTTAGCCCTTTACAGCCAGGCTCACATTGGTCTAGGTTTACACAAAAAAGAACCTGTTGGTTTGCGGTTTGATATTGAAACCCTCTGTTTCCTGGCTTACCTGCGCCTCATATGTCTGGAGCCGAGTAGAGCGCGGACTGGGCTATTGATATTGATCCTAAATCCGCGAACTCCATCTCTCCCACACTCAAGCAGGCCGGCCATAATGCTTTCCGAATCATATATCCCCCTAACCTATCGAAAAAGACCGCAAAAAACTTCAAACACCGACTACTTATAAACCCACCCGGAAACCCTTATCCCAGATCCTTACTTCTCCATCAAAAAAGGTGTCACCATAAATGATCTCATTTTCTACACTAAACGTCACGCTCAATGGTGGAAGGCCATATTCGCTCTGCTCCAGATCTCCACTTCTCTGAAGAATCCTCATGGTCTCAGATTGTTGGTCACGCCCTCCTCTGCATATAGAGCAGAAGCCACCATCTCCCTCTACAAAAACGGAACCATCCTTATACAAGCCTCAGATCACAACCTAGTGGTTTTTGACAAATTTTTCCCAACCATCTTGAATAAAGTGGCTAACATCAAATACACCCCCTCTGGCGGTGTCATCATCCCTACGGTCCCCCCCAGTCTCCTCAAACTCTATCGCATACCCCTTTAGCACCCTCTTCTGACCCTACCTTAGCTCCGAAGGGCCCCCTTTAACTACATCTACCCATAAGAACAATTCTCGTTCAATGTCCGATGGTAATGAGCTGCAACAGTATAGTCAGAATACTACTAGGCGCCACAGCATTGCCACGAGTCTCCCCATAATCCCTTCCCCAGCCCTGCCCGTAAACCCAGCCTGCTCCTACTGGCGTCTTGGGGTCATTATCCATCCTACCCTGCCTTCCCTATCCTACCCAACCCTCCGAACATCCAGCTCCAATTCCTGGAATCTCTCCCCTCTGAGCACATACATTCGCCGCCTGCCCTACTGTCCCCACTTAAACGTAAGCTAAGAGAAATTCATAATCCTTTGATGAAAGAGACACTGGGAGCAGCTGGATCCTTAGTGTGCGATTAATCGTTTTCTCCTCAATTTGACAAAAATACAGGACAGGGAAAAAACCCCGGTAATATTCCTGGTGAAAGTGTTAGTCTGGACACAGCTTCTGACTGTGAAATCACCCTATCCACTATATACCTAAGTATAATGGCCCACCGAGAAGAAACCAGGGCGGAGGGGCTTAGGATGCAGGGATGTTCGAAAACTGCAAAATACAGAGTCGCAAAAACTTGTACAGAGATTTCTACGAGAGTCGGGGAAGCAGAGGAAAGGATATCAGCTATGGAAGATGAAATAGTGCAGCAAAAGGCTACAATAGCATCTCTACAGGCTCAAAAAGACGACACCTCTTGGAAACTCATGGAATTGGAAAACCGATCCAGAAGGAACAATGTACGTATCTTGGTAATACCCGAAGGACTGGAAGGCAAAGATACAAGGCAGTTTTTTATCGAACTATTTGCAGAAGCCTTTCCAGAACTGAAACAATGGAAATGGGAAGTTGATCTTCAGAGAGCACATAGGTTTCCATTTAATCAGCGAGCTAGAGGAGGTGGGGGATCAACAGAAAAACCAAGAGCTATATTGATCTGTTGTAGCAATTTTCTGCTGCGAGATGTGTTATATGATTTAGCACGGCCGGATAGGAAGAGAAGTGGTAAAGGATGGGAATTCTTCGTTCGCTCAGATTTTTGTCAGGCTACAGTTCAAAAGAGGTGCCATTTTCGCCAATTGATTCCACTATTTCAGGCGAAGGGAGCACAGGTCTTTTTACTCAATCCGGCCAAATTAAAAATCATTTATTAGGGAAAAATACAATATTTTGTTTCTGAAATTGCAGCAAAGGATTTTCTGAATACAATTTGAGGGGGATTGGTTCAAGAGATAAGAGGTCGATTAGCGGTTAAGCCAATAAGAAGGGAATCCCTCCTTATGAATGACTTTTGCTTTCTTATCTTTGCTATTTAATTGGTGGGGGGGGAGGAGCTTCTGGGAGAGTGTTCTTAATCCGCTTCCCGTCCGCTTCCCATCACAGAGGACTCAGTCCTTATGCCTCATCTGTGAGGGTGAGGTGTGGGGGGTGGGGTAGCTCGGGGTGAACGAGGGGTGGTTGTGGTGGGTGGGAAGCATTGTCGGCACCTGATTTCTGTATTGCATAATGGTTATGGTACTCATTCTTATCAGAGATATTATGCTCTTTTTTTGTTTTTTCAGGACTTAGTCCTGGGCTGGGGCTGGGCAGACAGGATTTGATAGTCTTTTCGCTATGACAATGATTGGTAGATTATTTATTTGTGCGTGGAATGTATGTGGTCTAAACGACAAAAAGAAAAGAGGGGTGATGGTCCAAATTCTACAGGTTATGTGTATTGATGTACTCTGTATACAAGAGACCCATATTCCCTGGAATAACCGCAAGTGGCTGAGCGATCTGGGCATGGAAATAGTGGCATGTACTAGACAGAGCACAACTACAAGAGAGGTTGCGATTTTGAATAAACATGGCGTGGGGGTTTGTAAACAGGTAAAAGAGGATGCTTTGGGGTGGTGGGCCATTGCTGTGATTCTTGTGCATAATTCCCCATTGACGATTTGTTCTATTTATGGGTCCAATGTAGATGATCCTGAAGTTATGCATCATTTGAGTGTCGAATTAGCTCTTTGGCCATCCCCTTTAATTCTTTGTGGGGATTTCAATCTTCATTTGGAGGGTAGGTTTGATATTACAAGTGATCTTCCATATAGGGGTAAGAAAACTAAAATTTTTAAAGCTACTCATGGTTTAGTCAAAGAACTTGGATTGGCTGATGTATGGTATACTCACAAGAATGATGATCTGGGAGCCACATTCTATTCAGCTCCTCATAGGAAATATGTTTGTTTGGACTATTTTTTTAATCTCTGTCGAAAAAGTTTCAAGTACCAAAATTCAGATTACACCCTAGATCATCTCAGACCACAATCCGGTTATTTTAGAGATAGATATTAGTCCCAGGGTACAGTCGAAGGCATGGACTTTTGGACGCAAACGTCAGTTTGATCCAGAGTATTGTACGTACATGGAGGCCGGGATTAAGGACTTTTTTTTAAATAATCGGGATACAGCTACAGATCCTGTTGTTTGGGATGCATTTAAGGCCGGTGTTCAGGGAGAAACACTCAGCTATTCTATAGCCAAACGAAATAAGATTTCGATTGAAATTAGGGGTTGGACGGATCAGCTAAGGATATTAGAAACAGAACTTATGGGTGAAATAGTTAGGCAACAAAACACTAAAACTACTTTACAAGGCATTACAATTTTAAAAGCGAAAATCCATCAACATTTTGCTATGAAAGTAGCCACAAAACAGGCTTTTTACAGGACCCAAATTAGTGGAAGACAGACTTAATGAGATCTCACTCTGCCTCCTACAACTTAAGTCAGAGGTATGTAGCCTATTGCAGATCTCCGTAGAACTGGCTGCAAACTCCAGGCTTAGCTGCACCACTATGACCAATCACCATCTCTGCTCACTCTCATTTAAAGTGTGTATCTTGGTCCTCCCCCCCCACAAATCATCGGTCACCGGCCTACATCACCCACTCACCCCATGGTTGGGCTTCCGCTCCTCTTCCTAACGACCCTCCACAGCCATCCAGATGTAGACCCTCCCTGTCGGATAGAGATATCCATTCTCTCCTACTTTTCTATGATCCGGCACATTTCTCCAACATATCCAACTTGCAACAAATTGAATCCACACCCACCGATCCCTTCAGGGAACCTAGGCTAAACACTAGAGCATTAAATGAGAATAACCTCACGAAAGTCACCACTTCACTATTGGCACCAATTGATGCTAACACAAAGCTCAAATGTGTGCTCCTAAACTGTACATCGGCAGTGAAGAACAAGTTACTTACCTTTGGTAACGCTTTTTCTGGTACATACGATATCTGCCTGTGGATTCCTCACCTTGTGAATATCCCCTTGCGTCAGCAACATTCGTAAAAAAAATTTGTAGCTTCGCGCCGACGTGGTCTTGGACGTCAGAGGCACAGCATCGCTCGCGACTCCGCTGACATCACCGACGCCTATAATAGGCCCACACCGGCGTGATGACATCAGTTCCGCCCTTTTTTCCGTGCCTTCGAGGCACACGGACGGACCAATGACAGCAGACATATACACAGTATACGCAGTACAAATATCAAGGTAACACACACAGTGTGAAGCAAATGCAATAAAACATTTGAAATAAACAACTCCTTGACAATAAAATAAAAACATTACAGAAAACTCTGGTATAGAAGAGTGGACAACGGGGAGGCGGGTGGGTCAGTGAGGAATCCACAGGCAGATATCGTATCTACCAGAAAAAGCGTTACCGAAGGTAAGTAACTTGTTCTTCTAATAGATACATCTGCCGTGTGGATTCCTCACCTTGTGAATAGAGTCCCACAGCAGTCCACACTCCCGGAGGAGGGTGTCCACTCTTCTAAACCAGGAAATCCTGAAGGACAGAGCAAAGTGACCGTCCCTCCTCACCTCGGAATCCAAGCAGTAATGCTTCGCGAAAGTGTGGAGGGAAGACCAAGTTGCCGCTCTACAAATATCCTCTACAGGAACACCTCTATCCAAAGTTGAGGTTGAAGACTTAGCTCTAGTAGAATAAGCCCTTATGCCCTCTGGTGGTTCCTTACCGGCCAAAGAGTAGTAGATCTTTATACAGAGGACGATCCATCTCGACAAAGTTCTTTTATGGACCGCTCTTCCTTTCTTGCAGCCAGCAAACCCAATGAAGAGCTGGTCATCCAAATGAAAGTCTTTAGATCTGTCCAAGTAAAAGGACACCGCCCTTTTGGGGTCCAGACGGTGCAGCCTCTCTTCCCCCTTAGAAGGGTGAGGGGGAGGATAGAAGGTAGGAAGGGTAATGGACTGTCCTAGATGGAAGGGAGTTACCACCATAGGCAGAAAAGCAGCCCTGGTCCGAAGAACTATTCGATCAGCATGAATGGTCAAGAAAGGGGGCTTGTAACTAAGAGCTTGAAGCTCACTTACCCTCCTTGCCGAGGTTATTGCAACGAGGAAGACTGTCTTAAGAGTCAGAAGCCTCATAGGACATTTGTGAAGAGGCTCGAAAGGAGCACCCATCAAAAAAGTCAAAACAAGGTTTAAGTCCCACTGAGGTACAATAAAAGGAGTAGGAGGGAACTTATTTGTGAGGCCCTTCAAAAACCTTAAAAACACAGGAGATTTAAAAAGAGATGGCTGGTCAGGCAAACAGAGAAAAGCCGACAGCGCTGAAAGATAACCCTTCACTGTGGCAACAGCAAGCCCCTGTTGCGCCAGAGAAAGGGCAAACTGGAGAACATCAGACAAATGGGCTCTCAAAGGGTCTATAGATTTATCCCCACACCAAGTGACAAATTCTGACCATCTATAAGAATAGATGGACTTAGTGGAGTCACGCCTGGCCGACAAGATGACATCCACCACGTCAGGTGGGAGAGAAAAGGAATTCAGGTTGCCCCGTTCAATCTCCAGGCATGAAGGTGTAATGTCTGGAGGTGGGGGTGTAGAACCTGCCCCTCCATCTGAGAGAGGAGGTCTGCCCTGAGAGGGAGACGGAGCGGCGGGTGAGAGGAGAGGTGGAGAAGGTCTGTATACCACACCCTTCTTGGCCAGTCCGGGGAGACCAATATGACTTGGGCCCGGTCCTGGCGAATCTTCCTCAGAACCAGAGGAATCAAAGGTATGGGAGGAAACGCGTAAAGGAGTTGATATCCCCAACTCAACTGGAACGCGTCACCCAAGGCTCCTTGCATCGGATACTGGAGACTGCAGAAAGACAGGCAGTGAGCATTCTCGCAAGTGGCGAACAGGTCCACCCGAGGAGTCCCCCACATCTGAAAGATGTCGTGAACCACCTCCGGGTGAAGCCTCCACTCGTGGTCGGCAGAGAACTGCCGACTGAGACTGTCTGCACGAACGTTCAGAACTCCGGCCAGATTATTCGCCATCAGACAAATCTGATGGTCCTGAACCCAGGACCAGAGACGCAGAGCCTCTCTGCAGAGACACTGCGACCCCACTCCTCCCTGTTTGTGGATGTACCACATCGCGGTCGTGTTGTCCGTCAGGACCTGGACCGAACGACCGCGAAGGGAGGGGAGGAAGGCCTTGAGTGCCAAACGTATCGCCCGCAATTCTAGAAGGTTGATGTGAAGCAACCTTTCCTCTAGAGACCAAAGACCCTTGACCTCCAGATCCCCCAGATGAGCACCCCACTCTAGAGTGGATGCATCCGTTATCACTGTGGTCATGAGGCAACTGAAAAGGCTTCCCCTGAGACAGGTTGCCTTCCACCAAGACAGATCCGCCGCAGCTTCTCTGGAGATCCTCACTGACTCCCTGAGATCTCCGTTGTGCTGATACCACTGCCTGCGGAGGCACCACTGGAGCGCCCTCATTTGCCAGCGTGCATGGTTGACCAACAGAATGCATGAAGCCATCAGACCGAGCAGGTGAAGGACCTTCAGGACTGGAACGACCGCTCCATTGTAAAATAAAGGAATCATTTTCTGTATGTCGCGAATCCTTTGAGGAGGAGGGAATGCGCGACATACAGTTGTGTCCAGTACAGCACCTATGAACAGGTTGCGCTGGGAGGGCACCAGGTGAGACTTGGGTACACATATCGAAAAACCCAACCTGTACAACAACTGGGTTGTCTCCTGCAGATGATGGAGCACTCTCTCTGACGACCCTGCTTTGATCAGCCAGTCGTCCAAATAAGGGAATACAGGAATCCCTGACCTCCTGAGATGCGCCGCCACCACCGCCATCACCTTGGTGAAGACTCAAGGCACAGTAGTAAGCCCAAACGGAAGGACCGCAAACTGATAGTGCTGCGATCCCACCGTAAAACGGAGATACTTCCTGTGCGACTTCAGGATTGGGATGTGAAAGTACGCATCCTGCAAGTCGAGCGACACCATCCAGTCTTCTTCCAGCAGTGCCTGAAGAACCTGAGCAAGGGTGAGCATCTTGAATTTCTCTTGTTTCAGAAACAAATTCATGATCCTGAGATCCAGGATTGGACGAAGCCTGCCGTCCTTTTTGGGAATCAGGAAATACCGGGAGTAGCATCCCTGACCCCTTTCCTG
Organism: Lissotriton helveticus; assembly: GCF_964261635.1. Taxonomy (NCBI): domain Eukaryota; kingdom Metazoa; phylum Chordata; class Amphibia; order Caudata; family Salamandridae; genus Lissotriton; species Lissotriton helveticus. Next base: position 892,305,382 of record NC_136072.1, read on the forward strand.
CTCTGGGACCACCTCTATCGCACCCTTTCTTAACAGAGTTTGAACTTCCTCCTGTAGGAGTAACAGATGTTCCTCTGAGCAATACCCCTGGCAAGGAGGGTAATTGGGAGGAAATTCCCGAAAGGGAAGGGCATACCCATTTTCTTCGAGATTGAGACCTCAAAGATCTGATGTAACCGATTCCCAATCCCGTAGAAAGTGGGTAAGCCGACCCCCCACCGGACCCACATGATCCTGAATGGCGGATCTAGGGCTGCTTTTCTGTGGCTGGGGGGTTGGAGGAGGTGGAGGAGGAAGAGGTTTGACGTCCTCGAAGACGACCCCTTTGCTTTCCCCTGTATGACCTGTACAAGGTGTTCTGCTGCTGCTGCTGTTGTTGTTGCTGCTGCTGACCTTGTCTAAAGTTCCGAAAAGAAGAGCGTCCAAACCCTCTGAACTTTTTGGTCGAAGCACCTCTAATCTGAAGGCCCAAAGATCTAGCAGTAGCTCTGCCATCTTTAAACCTTTCGAGGGCTGTATCTGCCTTCTTGCCAAATAGTCCTTCTCTGTCAAAAGACAGATCCAAAAGCGCTGCCTGAACATCAGCAGAAAAATCTGAGGACTTTAGCCAAGCTGATCTCCGTGTAGCAACTGCAGTACCCATAATTCTAGCCACAGAATCAGCCGTGTCAAGACCGCTCTGAATTACCTGGCGTGCCGCTGCTTGGGTGTCAGACAATACCTCCTCAAAATCACTCCTGTTCTCATCAGGGATCTTCGGAGCCAAAGCACGCATTGAATCCATAAGTGCGTGCACATACCTCCCCATGAGACAAGTGGCATTTGTAGATTTTAAGGCCATACTAGCAGACGAGAAAGTTTTCTTGGCCACCTGATCTTGTTTTTTAGCCTCCTTGTCCCCAGGAACTTGGGGAAAGCACTTATAGATTTCTTAGAGCATGCAGCCTGAATCACTAGGCTCTCTGGAGAAGGGTGAGATGTTAAGAAAGCAGGGTCCTCTGGAGCTACCCTATATCTCTTAGCCACACTCTTGGAAACAGCAGGAGCGGAGAGCGACTTCTTCCAAACCTCCATAATGGGCTCAGTTAATGCTTCATTAAATGGAAGTAAAGGCTCCACAGCCGAACTTGGAGAGTGAAGAACTTCTGTCAGAAGGTTCGATTTAAATTCAACTGTTGGTAAAGTTAAATTTAAAAGACCAGCAGCCTTCTTCATTACCACATGATATGGTTGGACATCCTTTGAAGGCGTATCATGTCCAGAAGGTAATTCCCACTCTGGGGAAAAATCAAGGCCACTGGCATCAGCCAGCTCTTCAAAACAGTCTTCTCCCAGCTCACCTTCTTCTAGATCAGGGTGAGAGTCGGCATAACTTCTTTCCTCTAAGAGACGCTGTGCTTCTCTTCTGGATCTCTCCTTAACACGCCTCGGTACCGGATCCATCAACGACTCAGATGGAGTCGGAACCGACGTCGGTACCGACTTTGATGGCCGAGGTGTATGCTCCTGATGTCTACTCGGAGCGGGCGACGTCGGCATTGGAGTCGTCGACTTCGGACGAGTCGGTGACGACCTCGGCGGAGCCGGAAATTGCCACGGCGTCGATGGGACTGGCATAAACGGTATGAATGGAGCCGGGGCATATGAATGAGGAACCCCAAATTAAATGCCAGAGGACCCATGGGACCCGAAGGTGCACCAGAGGGGTACCACGCCCTTGAGAAAACACCATACATAGCGTTTAAGAACGCTGAAGGGTCTTGGCCCGGTGCTGGAAAAGGAGGTTGAATACCTTCAGCTGACCTCGAGGTGGGATCGAATCCGGCTCAACAAAATGCGCAGATTCTTCAACTTCCACAGGAACCACCTCTTCCACTTCTCGAGTCGGAGAAGGCGCCAGAGATGGATTGGACTCCGGAGCCGGAGAGGGAACCTGCGACCTCGAAGGCGAAGCCTCACCTTCCTGATCCGGAGACTCATGCGGAGGGATGTGGAAAAGTAAATTTTGCCATGTTCTGTGTCCCTACGCCCCATCCATCATATGTTATGTGTGCATGATCAATATGCATATGTTATTCCCCATTTCTGATTAAAGACGCAATTACAGTTGTGTCCACCTCTAGTATGTTAGTTTCCAGTCCTCGTGAATACTACGAATATCAGGCCTATGTAAGTAATGTTGCCACGTTTCCCAGTGTGCACGTTATTCAATTATAAAGTCCCCGTTTCCAGGCCTCAAAGGGCCCGGACCACAGATTCAGCTCCTGTCTCCTGAAAGCCTCGCTGAGGAGCGATACAGCCCCCACCTGTATCCTCGACCCTTCACTTACTTCCTGCCCCGCAGTGCCCGGTGCAGCCCGGCTCTGCCTCTGAGTCTGCCAAAAGTATGTTATAGTTCCTGCTATCAGTTCAGTCCTCCTCCTCTGCATTCCTAAGCTACTGAACTGCATCAATAGTTTCCGTCATTGTCTAGCCTTCTCGTCTCCATGTTAGAGAAGTACTGTATTTAATAGTCATTTAATATTCTTCACGCACTACATGTAGAATAATGCATGGTCCAGTCTTAGAATCAAGTTAGCTTTTCCCCTCATGACTTCTAGTTTATATCAACATGTTCCCTAAACATTAGATATCAGATAGGGTTTAGGTACATGTCGCTCCGACCCTCCAGACTCTAGTCTCTGCTCCTAGCACAGAGTTCGTAGCCCCCAGCTTCTCCTAGTAACACGTCATTGCTAGTTTTCGCGCACCATTAGGTTAGAGGTCCCGGCTCCTTAGGTAGCCCCCTCCAATGTGTCCGCCCATTCATGACATATTCTGTTACGTTTTGCATCACATGTCTAAGTAAACTCCCAGTTACACCTCTTATTTCTGTTATCTCTCGCGACTGCTACGCGTCACGCCTTCTACTCCACCCACTGCTACGCCTACTGCAATGTAATGCTATGTGTTTGCGCTATGTATATAAGTTAATGTTATGTTATTAAATGTTAGCGCGCTCATCCCAGATCAAGCCCCGGCAGCTGCTGGGCCCCAGTTGTCCTGCTGGGCCTTATTGTCCTATTCCCATGCAGGTTGTCCTGATCCTGTCCCTATGCTGTAATAAACCTGCAGAAACTCCTACTACCTCGAATCTTGACTCTTATTTATTGAGCTATCTGTTATGCTATAAGTCTAGTCAAAAATAGGGTATTATTTATTTATTTACCACATAATGGCGCCCGAATAGGGACTTGCCCTTTCCCCACGCGTCGGTGAAGCCACGCCGACCCCCTGACCCTCTGCAGTCGTGACGGAACTCTTCTGCGCAGTGGCAGATATTTCTGCTCAAGTATCCCTCAGGCCCACGGAGGAGACGGAGGAGGCGGTCCAGCATCCGAACGAGACGGTGGAGGAACGCGGCGAGTCCCGACCAGAGCCCAAGCCGAGAGTCCAAGGTCCGAGGTATCCGGAGGTCCACCCGTAATTGAAGTCCGAAGTCCGAAGTTCGTCGTCGTAGTCCAGTCCCGTCCGAGGCCTTCCGTTCCGTGCTGCCCGGTGAGTACCATTGCTGGGGTAGTGTCTAGACAGGGTCAGTCTAAATTGACTCCTGGTCCGTGGGTTGGTGGTACCCAAGCCCACAAACGAAGTGTTCACCTAGGTGGATACGGGTCTTGATGTGTTCCTTTATGGGACCGGTATGTTCCGTACTGTTACAGCAGTGCATCCAGTAACTCTAGTCTGTTCCGTTCTCGAGAATTCTGTTCTGTTTCTGTTTTCAGTATTTTCAGGTAGTATTCTGTTCGAACTGTTATGTTATGATATTGTTTAATGTATTTCCAATGTCGTGGTATGCCTGAATTGTTTTCCCAATTGTTATTGTTTTTCGTGTATTGTATTGTGTTCCGATTCAAGTTTAGAATGCCGCTCTTTTCCAAGTTACGTCAGTTAAAAACTAGAAAGGGTCTGCTGGAAGCAGCAGTTCCCGTTCCGCCTAGGGACAGTCCAGGTCACTTTATGTATCAGAAACATGGCATAAGCGCCATATTGTATCTAGATTTATGGGTAGAATATACCAAACAGTTAGAAGAAAAGTATAGATGGCCCGTATCGGGTACATGGGATGCCGAATGTATCATGCGAGTAGAAGAAGCATTATGGAAAAAGAAAGCCAGACAGTCACAGAAAGATGCCATCGAGTTATGGCGTAAGGAAGCGCATAGAAGAACGGAGAAGGAAGTCAGAAAGTCAGAGTTAAGTAGAGAATCCCAAGAACGAGCCCAAGAAAGAGAATTAATCGAGATAGGTGAACAAGTCAAAGCCGAACAGTCAGACAGACAGAGGCATGCCCTTATTAAGGGTATGTATCCTCTCCTTGCCGAAGGCTTGCCAAAAGCGACCCCAGAGGCACCCAGTAATTTCCCGCCGCCATTAGTTCCGACCAAGCTACGTCATAAACCGACCGCAGCTGATATTTTTATTTCGTCCTATTTGGACGACACAGTTCCAGAATATGCAAATCCAGTTCGCGCTCCACCTGTCCCTGTAAATCAGGCACTTCCCGTTCCTCCAGACACCGGAGTACCTGTTACGGTACCCCCGGGTCAGCCTGCCATACAAGTTCAGCCCACGTTACAATTACCGACCCTGCAAGCACGAAGAATGTCAGTCGACGATTCTAGTATAGGGGCCGCAGGAGGAGGTCCTCCCCAAACCCCGCCGCCACACAAGCGTTTATCAGCACTCGAATTACATGCTCAAGCATCACAGCGTACTCCTAAAAGTAATAAGTCTGTTACAGAAATCAGACAAGCCCTTGCCGAATGTGTTTATGACACAGTCCCAGGCGAGTATAATATGGTTTTATATTCCGTACGCGTAAGAAGGGTGACCGAGTATCTAGTCACCTTACCAAATATGAAAGAAGATCTAGACAGAATATATCGTTTCATCCGTACAGGGGATGATCCAGAAAGTATTGGCGAGATTATGTCTCAAAGGAAAGCCGAGATTCAGCTCATGATATTAAAGTTCCTGATCAATTGTTTAATAAGAGAACAAGATTACCCGTCTAAAGATCCCGCCGAAATGAGAATCCTAACAAGGTGGAGTGATAATATAGCCGAGGGTAAGCACAAGACCATTAGTGCCATGGAAAGTATGTACAAGAAAATTCGTAAAGAAATAATAAGGTTACATGAACAGCGTAAAGCAGCACAAGTAAGCGAGAAAGAAAGTATCTCTGATCCTGAAGAGGAAGAGAACGAGAATCCCGCCAGAATAGCGTATGTAGGAAAATCTAGATTTCCAGATCGCCATTTACGTCCAGAATCTAAGTCTATTTTTCATCATCCAGCACCAGAACAAGGTTCTCTAGAACAAGTATTTCAAGCTACCGATCACATCCTGAAATCACGAGTCGGTTATAGCGAATTAAGTACCATGCACGAACAAGAACTAGCCCGATCAGCAGTCCGATGGATTACTGATTTTACCACTTTTCCAGACGAAATAGTGGCACAAATGTTTCTGAAACTGCCCCCAGCCGAGCAACGACTGGTGGGTATGTATATGATCCAGCACCTCATTACTCTGTATGAGGGTCAACATTCTGATCCAGGCCCGTTACACGATATCCTGAACGAGTTACTCCAGTACAGATGGAGAGGTCTAGGTACCGATTTAATTAGTGTCATTCTAGAACAGCGCCACAAGTATAGAACGTTCCTGAACCCGCATTTTGTTCATGTCTCACCCCCAGAAAGTAAACCATTCTACATAGACAGACAGAATCCGCTACGAGAAGTCCACCCAGTCCAAGGGGCGGGTGGCGTACTGCAACGAGTGTTTGTATACACTCCGATATCAAAGATGGAACTTCTTGAAATGAAGAAATTAATTCCCTGTCATGACAAAGATCCAGCGGGGTTCCATAGAGAATTAAAAGACATGCTCCGTATGGGAGAATACACTTACCCAGATATCATTAAAATGTTAAAGGTTCTGCTACCCGCAGGGGTGTATGAAAAGTTAAAGGAAAAAGAATGGGAGGTGGGAGAGAAAAAGATCGATTGGGCAGCTCTAGAAGCTGAAGACAAGGCACGAGTACCAGGTACCGGTCTTGGAGATAAATGTAAAGAATTACCAGAATTATTGATTCAAGTTTTACCCAGATTATTGACAACTAGGAAAGAAGACTGGGATGCAATCTCAGCCTGTAAACAGAAACAAGATGAGGATATTAGTGATTTTTATTCTAGATTTGAGAAATGTTTCAGTATTAACAGTGGTCTCAAGACAAGTAGTGAGTCGTACCCTCATCTTTTCGTTACCAAATTAGTCGAGAATTCAAGTCCACAAATTAAAAACCGAGTTCTGAAAGTCGAAAGCACCTGGCAAGCAAATACTCCGTCCCAGATGCTCCAGATGCTCCAGTATCACCAGAATAGAATCAGAGAAGAGCAAGAACACGAAAGAAAACGTATGAAAGACACGAAAATGAAAGTGCTAGTTGCACAATCTATTCCTCAAGACAGTCAGAAGAGGGGTCCGAATCAAGCCAGTCATCCTGCGGCTCCCGTTAAAGGGAACTGCAATTATTGTAAACAGCCAGGTCATTTTATAAACGAGTGTGCAGTTCTGAAACACAACATAGCTACTGGTAAGACTAAAGAAAGACCACGTCCGCCGAGACAAGAACAAGTTTTACAGACTCCTCAGTCACAGAATGCACCACAGACAGTTACAGTACCGCAGCCTATTGCTGCAACACAGCATGTTACATCACAGATGTACCAGTATGCACAGTCCGAGTATCCAGAGTACCAGTCATATTCATGAAACAGCCTAGAGAGGGAGGTAGGCTTGCCTCTCATCGAGATACCTGTAGACCAAGAAGGTCCCTATGTTCACAGTCAAGTATTAGGGAAAGACAGAAAGTTTTTGATCGATACAGGGGCAAGTAGGACCACAATTAGTCGCGCCGAAGTTCCAGGGGCTCCGCTCTCAGGCTCAAGAAATGTTTCCCTTGGATTTTCAGGAAAACCCATAGTTAATGAGATATCAAAGCCAGTTACTCTAGAAGTAGGTCCATTGTCCCGTACTACTGATCTGTTACTTACTAAGTCATGTCCAGAAAATCTATTAGGCATTAAGACATTGAAAGAATTAGGTGCAGTTATTTGCTGTTCCCCAGAGGGAATACGTCTGTTCCTACGTGACTTTAAGGGTCACTATGTATTACGAGATTTTGATTCAAGATTGTCTAATGTTCCGCAGCATTTATGGGCGCAAGGTCCAACTGATGTAGGTTACATGCAAATCACACCCTATCGTGTGACTCTCAAACCAGGTGTAGTGTTACCCCGAATCAGGCAGTACAGATTGCCACCTGAGGCTGTAGCAGCCTTATCCAAAATTATTGACGAGCTCATGGCTCAAGGAGTAGTTGTAGAAACTGACTCCAATGTATGCAATTCTCCGATCATTCCAGTCATGAAACGTACTGATCCAAATGCACCCCCAGTATATCGATTAGTGATTGATTTACGAGAGCTTAATAAATGTATCATTCCTCAATACCCAGTTGTCCCAGATATTTCTTCCCTGTTAACAGCCATTGATTCCGAAGCCATGTTTTTCACTGTTATTGACCTCAAGAATGCATTTTTTAGTGTTCCAATTCATCCAGACAGCCAGTTTCTTTTCGGATTTTGTTTAAATGGAAGGAGCTATATGTTTACACGCGCTCCTCAAGGTTTCACAGAAAGCCCTAGTATTTACAGTCAAGCACTCAAGAGACAACTAGACAACATTCACATGCCAACTGACACTGCCCTGCTCCAGTATGTCGATGATCTACTGATCACAGCCCGTTCTGAACGTGACTGCGAGCGAGCATCACTTACAGTTCTGTATTTTCTAGCCGAGATGGGGCACAAGGTGTCACCTTCGAAGCTTCAATTCTGTGTCCAGCAAGTGGTATACTTAGGACACTTGCTGTCCAAGAGGGGTAGGCAGTTGACACCCGACCGTATCCAGTTAATAGCGAGTCTTCCCCAGCCCAGAACCCAGAAGGAGGTACGTGCCTTTATCGGCCTTACTTCTTATTGTAGACAATGGATTCCCCAGTATGCATTCCTAGCTAAGCCACTGATACAGTTAACGACACAGGAGGCAGCCGTATCGACTGTCCTCCCTTGGACATCTGACCATACACTTAGTTTCAACGAGTTAAAGAAAGCCCTATGCCAAGCTCCAGTTCTAGCTACACCGAACTACAGTAAGCCTTTTACACTTTTCGTTACTGAACGCGAAGGTACAGCATTATCTGTTCTTACACAAGATCAAGCAGGTCAATACAAGCCCTGTGCTTATTTTTCGAGCACATTAGATCCAGTCGCCCAGGCGTTGCCTGCGTGCCTCAAGTCAGTTGCAGCCACAGCACTAGCTATCAGACAAAGTGATTCCATAGTTTTAGGACATTCCCTGACAGTACAGGTCCCACATTCAGTAGAAGTTCTTTTAAACCGAACACAAACTCAGCACTTGACAATTGCACGTTTAACAGGTTATGAATTGACACTGTTCCAGCCACACATAGAAATTAGACGCTGCAACGTCCTGAATCCTGCTACACTGTTACCATCAGTTAGTTCAAATCCAGACACACATGATTGTGTGGAAGTAGTTAACATTACGACAAAGCCAAGACAAGACCTGACAGATATTCCGTTACCAGATCCTGACCTGACACTTTATGTGGATGGTTCATGTATGAGAACTAGTACAGGAGAACTAGTCGCCGCGTATGCAGTGACCACTGACACTGAAGTTATTGAAACACACCGTATTGATACTCTGTCCGCTCAAGCAGCAGAGCTAGTCGCTCTGACACAAGCCTGTATACATGCCAAGAACCTGAAGGTTAATGTTTACACAGATTCACGTTACGCATTCGGAGTTGTACACGACTTCGGAGTGCTCTGGCAGGAGAGAGGTTTTATGACTTCTCATGGAACCAAGATTCAGCATGGTCTCCTTATTCAAGCCCTGTTAGATGCCATACATTTACCGACATCTATTGCTATCATGAAGTGCAAAGCACATACGAAAGTTACTGACATTATTTCCCAAGGTAATGATTTAGCAGACCGCACAGCCAAGCTTACAGCACAGACTCCAGACATTCCAGTTAATCAGACACATATTCCAGATCTGACTACATGCATGACAGTTAAGGACCCTACTCAAGATGTCATAGATATCCAGTCACATGCTACTCCCGATGAAATCAAGAAATGGTCTGTACAAGGAGGGGTCCAGACAGATCAAGGATGGTTAACAAAGGGTAGAGCCACATGGTTTCTCCCCGATTCTATGGTTCAAGTCATTATCAATACCGCACATAGTCCAGCACATTTAGGAGAAAAAGCTATGTTAGACAGTATCCAGAATATTTGGTTCAACAAGCATTTACGAGCTGCAGCCAAGCAGAAAGTCCGTACCTGTATGATATGTTGTCAGTTTAATCCAGGTAAAAGTGTCCCGGTGGAACAAGGTGGTTTCCAGCCCCCTGACCACCCTTTTGAGGTCCTCCAGATGGATTATATTCAAATGGAGCGATGTCGAGGTTTCAAGTATGTCCTTGTAGTTGTATGCGCCTTGTCCAGATGGACAGAAGCATATCCAGTCCCAGATTACACAGCCGCGACCACTGCCAAGCAGTTGGTTCGTGAATTCTTCCCTAGATATGGACTCCCTAGAGTCGTATATTCTGATAACGGCCAGCCATTCTCATCTGAACTCATGAGACACGTTTCCCTTTTGTTAGGGTACCAGTGGAAGTTCCATTGTGTACGCCATCCAGAAGCAGCTGGACTAGTCGAAAGACATAATCAGACTCTGAAAATCCGTATAGCAAAAGTCTGTAAAGACAAGGGTGTGGACTGGTTAGTAGCTTTGCCAGTCGCTCTGTTTTACATGCGTATGGTCGCACATTCCAGATCAGGTCTGTCCCCGTATGAGGTCGTTTTCGGCCGCCCTCCTAATATGTGGGGTACTCCTAGACCCCGAAGTATTACCGATGTTTCATGTAATATGCTGACAGATTACCTAGCTTCCTTGATGTCTGCCCTCAACTCATGTCGTTCACAGGTTGCCGCCGCATTTCCAGACAATACCGAGGTGGCACCGCACGAGATCGTTCCAGGTTCCCTTGTGCTGATCAGAAATTTCGACAGGTCGAGTCCGCTGGAACCACGTTGGAAGGAGCCACGTCAGGTCCTCTTGACCACCCGAACTGCCGTCAAGTTGGAAGGCAGGAAGGGGTGGGTCCACCTTTCTCATGTAAAACTTTTCAAAGGACCGAAACCAGTCTTCAAAAACATTTCCAAGAACATTTCCCAGGATTCGAAGGATTGCCAGAACATTGTTTTAAAGGACTGTCCCGCACAAGACATTATTACAACCCCTCCCTTGTTAGAGAAAACTCCGCAACAGGAGTATAAGTTAAAGCTCAGGTCTAGTAAAATAAGTCAGCCAGTTTGATTGTATAAGTCCTCCCCTAGGTGAAACGGTTAGACTGTTTCTGACATGTATAAAATAGACCCCCATAGTGAGAGAGTCAGTCAAAGCTCAATCAAATGTATCGTTTTTCTGAGTTTCATATTGTTTCTCAGCATAATGATTTCCTGCACCAGCTACGCACTTTTCCTGTGTTTTCCAGTTCCTCATGTAAATATGTCTGCTCATGCTACAGTAGAGCACACGTTTAGTGATCTGCCTCCTCACGAATATTCATACCGCCTCGCCATGCGTAATAACACATTTATCCGTATGTTACATTATTCACACCAGACCAGCAATGCCACTAATTGTTGGGTATGTGGTCGACTCCCCCCTTTCCAGACACCGAAGGGAGTTCTGCCACTCTTTCCTTATCCATTCTCACACAATGGTTCGTGTGGAGCATGGTCCACGTTAACGTCATCCTCAACAGATATGTCTTTTCTTAACAGTACATGTTACCCAGACAAGCAAGGTCTCCCCCACAGAACAGGTTTAGATTTAGAAAATGAAGTATATAATATAGGAAATTATTCGTCGAATTTCATGGTTCTGAATGTTCAGTCTGATACTACTCCAGACTCACCCGCTATTTCAGTACTACCAGTCAAAGGCGAATTATGTGTCCGTAGTTATGGTTCTGTACATATAGGTCATAGTGAATGTACTACTGTTATCAAGTATAGTGACAGTAGGAAATCTATTTTCAAAGCTTCACGTCATTCTTATTTTATTTGTGGTCAAACTGCATATGTCCGTCTGCCCCTCGATTGGGAGGGAACCTGTTACATTGCTTTCCTACTGCCACCTGTTTTTCTAGCCCCACCTGATTATCATAGGAATTCTTTCTTAGTACACACTAGACACAAGAGAAATCTCCCGATTGTCGATTATACTGAAACCGCCGCAGAGCAATTCATTGATATAGATAAAGGTGTGTTCCCTTATTTAGGTACAGTTGTAAATAGTAAGCTTATTCGTAGGTTAACAAGAACCCTTGAAGCAGTAGTAGATGAGACTGCCTCTGCTCTAGGTAACTTAACTGAAGAGCAATCCTTTATGAGAATTGTCGTTTTACAGAATCGTCTCGTCCTTGACGTCATACTGGCCGATAGGGGCGGGGCCTGTAGAATTCTCGGATCCAGTTGTTGTATTTTCATTCCAAATAACGCGCCGTCTGTTTATTCAGCTATAACCAGACTCCATAAAATTGCCCATCTGTTACACCAAGATCCAGGCACCTGGACATGGTCCGGTTGGTTCTGGAATATAATTTCCGCATGGGGTTGGAAAGTCCTGTCCTTTCTAAGTATTGCAGTAGCGATCATATTTAGCTGCTGCCTCTGTATACAATGTGGCCCTGCGATTTGCAGCATGTGTGCTACCTCTTGTATTCCCAGTCCCAAGCCCTGTTCTAAATCCCGTTCCAAGACAATTCGAGACGAGCAAATGGTACTGTATGAAATGATAGATGGTATCATGAATATTGATGTTTCCTGATGGAAACGTAGTGACAAGGAGGGAATGTGGAAAAGTAAATTTTGCCATGTTCTGTGTCCCTACGCCCCATCCATCATATGTTATGTGTGCATGATCAATATGCATATGTTATTCCCCATTTCTGATTAAAGACGCAATTACAGTTGTGTCCACCTCTAGTATGTTAGTTTCCAGTCCTCGTGAATACTACGAATATCAGGCCTATGTAAGTAATGTTGCCACGTTTCCCAGTGTGCACGTTATTCAATTATAAAGTCCCCGTTTCCAGGCCTCAAAGGGCCCGGACCACAGATTCAGCTCCTGTCTCCTGAAAGCCTCGCTGAGGAGCGATACAGCCCCCACCTGTATCCTCGACCCTTCACTTACTTCCTGCCCCGCAGTGCCCGGTGCAGCCCGGCTCTGCCTCTGAGTCTGCCAAAAGTATGTTATAGTTCCTGCTATCAGTTCAGTCCTCCTCCTCTGCATTCCTAAGCTACTGAACTGCATCAATAGTTTCCGTCATTGTCTAGCCTTCTCGTCTCCATGTTAGAGAAGTACTGTATTTAATAGTCATTTAATATTCTTCACGCACTACATGTAGAATAATGCATGGTCCAGTCTTAGAATCAAGTTAGCTTTTCCCCTCATGACTTCTAGTTTATATCAACATGTTCCCTAAACATTAGATATCAGATAGGGTTTAGGTACATGTCGCTCCGACCCTCCAGACTCTAGTCTCTGCTCCTAGCACAGAGTTCGTAGCCCCCAGCTTCTCCTAGTAACACGTCATTGCTAGTTTTCGCGCACCATTAGGTTAGAGGTCCCGGCTCCTTAGGTAGCCCCCTCCAATGTGTCCGCCCATTCATGACATATTCTGTTACGTTTTGCATCACATGTCTAAGTAAACTCCCAGTTACACCTCTTATTTCTGTTATCTCTCGCGACTGCTACGCGTCACGCCTTCTACTCCACCCACTGCTACGCCTACTGCAATGTAATGCTATGTGTTTGCGCTATGTATATAAGTCAATGTTATGTTATTAAATGTTAGCGCGCTCATCCCAGATCAAGCCCCGGCAGCTGCTGGGCCCCAGTTGTCCTGCTGGGCCTTATTGTCCTATTCCCATGCAGGTTGTCCTGATCCTGTCCCTATGCTGTAATAAACCTGCAGAAACTCCTACTACCTCGAATCTTGACTCTTATTTATTGAGCTATCTGTTATGCTATAAGTCTAGTCAAAAATAGGGTATTATTTATTTATTTACCACAGGGACCACCTTCGAACGAACCTTCTTGGGCGACCTCGACCTCGAGTCGGACTTCTCACCCGAGTGACGACGAGACTCATGTCTCCTCTTCCTATGCTTCTTCCTTGACCTAAAAGCATGATCCGAAGAAGACTTCGAGGCCGAACCTTCATGAGATCTAGACCTCGACTACGATCTCGACTTCGACTTATTTTTCTTCGAGTGAGATTTAGATGTTTTCTTACTCTTGTCGGCTCTAAGTTTTGCCACAAGCAGCTTGGTTTCTCTCTCCCGCAGGTCCTTCGGATTCTATGTCAGGACCGGAGGCTTCAGATTATGCTTTTTTACCTTCTTCGCTGATTTATTCACAAACTGACAGCAGCCAAAAAGCACATAACAACAGCCCTACCTTAACAAAGGAAAAGGGCAAACAAAGAAAAAATGTCCATAAACCACAACTCCCATGAGCAACATAGGGCAGTCCATAATGTAGTCCTTTCTCAGTATCCACTGTAGCTAGGTAGGACGTCCCCTTCATGACCACTTCCTCTTTCTTCGCTGCTTCGCAGCCAGTTAAGTGTTTTTTCCCTCTCTCCTCATTTGTTTCATGATTGGGGTTTGTTGGGATTTTAATGTGAGATTTTTTGTTCTATACGTTATTGTGGGGTTGTTCTGACGCTCCGTTTTCGTTTACAGAGCCCATTCTGGTCGCGGGAACGTTTTTCGTTCCTACGCGACTTTGCCCGTTTTCGGCCGCCTCCGGCCGGTAGGGGGTGCTGGTACGTCTCGTTCTCCTCGGCGCGTTTCCTGTCACGGTGCGCGCTGAGGAGAACGTTTGTTTGCCGAGCCTTTCCCCTGTCGCCTCACCCTGACGCTCCCTGGAGCCTGTATTGCCCCACATTTATTGAATTTACGCCCCGGTGGGGGTCTGTATGGCGGCTTGACCGCGATAACGCCTGCGGGCTGTCAAAGGCACTCTGAAGTTGCTTCCTGCTGAGAGTAGCCTAGCGCGCGGGGAGGTGACGAGGGCCCGGTCTTTTAGAGAGGGCCTGCGCGCTAGTGGGGTGAGTGCCCCCTGATTCCCGGTTCCACTGGGCGCTTTCTATTGGCAGCTTCGTTTCTGCACCACAATCCACTGCTCTGGCTTTAGCCTGCAGCCCTGTCAGTTATTTGCACCCGACAGAACCATTGTACAATTGACCAGTTGTTGCTTTTGGGCAATCTTAATTCCTTAAGGCTTTGGTATTAGCGCTAGGCACCTGACACTGATGGGGGACGAGTACTATGAGGAGGAGGAGTTACAGGGCTACCTCAACGATGATGAATTCTACCAGGCTGTAGATAGCTCCATTTATAGATGCGTCACAGAGATTGTGGGGCCTATGGAGGAGCGCCTCTCTGCACGCATCATCCAGGAGTGTGAGAGGGTTACCCAGGCACATTTAGGGGTCCCTCCTAATCCTACGGCCCCGACGGGGAGTACTCCGCCGGCCACTAAGAAACCATGTAGGGATGGGGTGTCGAGTGGGGCGCATGGTGTGGATAAAGACGCCTTCGAGAGGTTGCGCGACGCATTCCTCGCTAAGGCGATGGACCCCACCCCGGCGTCCTCCCCACCCCCGGGCCCCTCGGGGGCCACCGTGGCGGCTCCATTGTCACCGGCTCCAACCTCCCCGCCGGACACCGACGACGAGGAAGGGTCGGAGCGTTCTTGGCGGCCTTCGGGCTCCGCCGTCGAACTCCCTCAGGACAGTTCGGGTATGCTTGACCCGGACGAGATCATGCATCCGAGGTCAGCGGCCTGGACCCCTGGGGAGAAGGTGGCGAAGTTTGTCGCTGGCCGCCTCCGCAAACCCTTAGAAAAGGAGGCGTGGAGCTGTTTGCATGGAGAGTGTCCCAGGCCTACGCTGGAGGGGAAGGTTGCCATGACTCCAGAGTTAGACCCAAAAATGGCCACCTTTTTAGCAAAATTTGTTAAGGACCCTAGGAAAGGCATTGACCGCTCCTGGCGGGCTTGCCAAGATAAGCCATTAGATGCCATCGGCCCCATAACGAAAATTCTGGACATGGCGGAGGAAGCCAAAGTGTCCGGGGCGGCCATCTCCCCGGAGGTCCTCTCCAACTGGGCACAGAGAGTGGTGTTTTTTTTGGGGAACGCGAACTGCGCGCTGTCTACAGAATGCAGAAGATCCCTCCTGATCAAACTAGCCCCTAAGTTGGGGGATCTGGCCTCTTCCGAGGCATGGCAGTGGCACAGGGTGGCCTCTTTGGAGAGCCGTTTATCAGAGAACTGGGAAAGTTCGTTAATACCTTTACGTCCCTAGATAGGGCCCAGTCAAACATCAAAAGAGTCTTCCACCAGCGTTTCTCCAGGGGGGCCGGTCGCGGAGGGGGCCGCGCGACCGGCCGTGGTGGTCAGCAAGCGACCAACAGGAACCAAGGCTCCGGGCGAGGGCAGTATAACTCCTCGCAAAATTACAACACATTCTACCCTACCAGAGGACAACGCTTCCGTGGCTGTGGTGGCTTCAAGAATGCGGCTGGAAACTCCTCCAACGGTGAGTGTAATCTCAGCGGACCAGGTCCGCGTGGGGGGACGACTGGCCCTGTTTCCAGAGGCCTGGGCCGCGATCACGACGGATACCTGGGTTTTGCAGACTATCCGGGGTTTTCACATGGAATTTTACGATCAACCCCGGCAGACCAGGCCTCCTCATCCTATCGTGTTCTCTTGTACGGACGCACGACTAGTCGACGACGAAGTTTCAGACCTGCTTCGCAAGGGCGCCATCTGCCTTTCCTCTCCACTCCCGGGGGGGTTTTTGAGCAATTTGTTCTTGGTCGACAAGGCAGATGGCGGAAAGCGGCCGGTGATCAACCTCAAGGAATTCAATGGTTGGTTGGTCTACCGGCACTTCAAGATGGAGGGTATCCATCTTTTGAGAGACGTGCTGCTTCCACACGATTGGATGGTGCGCCTGGATCTCAAGGATGCGTACCTTGTGGTTCCCATTCATCCCCCACACCGCCGCTTTCTACAGTTCCGGTGGAGGGGTCAAGTGTTCGAGTTTACCGCCCTTCCTTTCGGTCTTTCTTCGGCCCCTTGGTGTTTCACCAAGCTCCTTCGGCCGGCGGTGGAGGTTTTACGGAGCCAGGGTATCCGAATGATAGTCTATCTGGACGATATCCTGCTGATGGCTCAATGCCCCGAGCAGTTGGGTCTTCAGCTGCGCCAAACAATATCCTTGCTCCAGGGTCTGGGGTTTGTGATCAACAGCGAAAAGTCTGTCCTGGTTCCCTCCCAGTCGGTCGTGTTTCTCGGTTTTACTGTGGATTCGGTGCACTGCACCCTGAGCCTCCCTTCCAAGAAACTGGGGAAGATCCGCCACATCCTCCGACAGACGATCTCACGATCACACACGTCTCTCCATCAGATTGCCCGGGTGGTGGGTCTACTGTCCTCCTCCATCCAGGCAATCTTTCCGGGGCCCCTGCACTACCGAGCCCTTCAGCGCCTCAAAGCGCATCATCTCCGGCGAGGCCTGACGTACGATCAGGTGGTTCCCCTATCGGACGAGGTGAAGGAGGAGATGAACTGGTGGCTTACACATATGGAGGCCTGGAACGGCCGAGCAATCTTCGGTCCGGTCCCGGACTTGGTGATAGAGTCCGACGCCAGCCGTGCGGGCTGGGGCGCTCGCAGTGGGGAGTTTTCCACAGGCGGCGCCTGGTCATCCGAGGAGCAAGAGCTCCATATCAACTGTCTGGAGCTGTTGGCCGGGTCCTTCGCGGTCCGCTGCTGGACCAAGGACACAGTCCGTTCTTGCGTCCTGCTCCGCATGGACAATATCTCGGCCGTGCGCTATGTAAACCATTTGGGTGGCCCTCGCTCCAAGGCGCTTTCGGACTTGGCGAAGGTCTTTTGGAATTACTGCCTGGCGCATCAGGTGTCGGTGACGGCAGAATACTTGCCGGGTCGGGACAATCAGGTAGCGGATTGGCATTCTCGATATCTGCGGGACTCCAGTCAGTGGAAACTCGATCCACAAGTGTTCGGATGGCTGGACGATGCCTGGGGCCCATTCTCGGTGGACCTTTTTGCGTCCCGTTTAGACTTCCAGCTCCCACGTTTCTTCAGCTGGAGGCCGGACCCTCTAGCGGAGGCAACGGATGCCTTCCTCCAGGATTGGAGTCGGGAGAGGTCGTACGCTTTCCCCCCATTCTCAATGATTCTGAGAGCGGCGGCCCATCTGCGCCGCCAGCAGGCGGATGTGGTGATGGTGACTCCCTGGTCGAGATCTCAAGTATGGTTTCCAGTTCTGCTGGAACTTTCTTGGGATTCTCCAATCCTACTCCCCCGGTTTCCACGGCTTCTTCTCAGCGCGGACGGGGAACTCCATCCCACTCAGAGCTCCCTTCACCTCATGGCGTGGAGGCTTTCGGGCGACGTTGGTCGCTCCCGGGCCTTTCGAGACCGGCTGAGGATTTCCTCTCGAAGGCCTGGGCAGGCAGCACGACAAAGCGTTATCGATCTGCCTGGAATAAGTGGTCCCGTTGGGGTCTACGACGAAACCTGGATCCCTTGGTCGCAGGAGTCGTTCCGGCGTTGAACTATTTGGCGGAATCTGCCGCGGCCGGCCTGGCCTATCGTACTATTAATGCAATGAGGTCAGCGATCTCGGCGGGCCACCAGCCGGTGGCGGGGGCCCCGCTAGGGGAACATCCTTTTATTTGTCGCCTCCTGCGGGGCATTCGACTTTCTTTGCCTCCGGAACCGCGTTATTCGGTTCTTTGGGATGTTAACCTGGTGCTTAACCTCTTTTTGTCATGGCCGCAGAATAAGTATTTGTCCTTGAAGGAACTTTCGGCAAAGTTGGCGATGCTCTTGTGTCTGGTTTCATGCAGGCGGGTCTCAGATGTACACGCCTTGGATGTCACGGCGAGAGTTTTTTCCCCGGAAGGGGTGGTCTTCACATTGGGGCGTCGCACGAAGTGTGCTTCACGGACGATTTCCTACCCATACTTCGTGGACACTCCAAAGCTGTGCGTGGTCCAGTGTTTGAAGGCTTATGAGGATTTAACCTTGGAACTTCGTCCTCCGGGCGAACGACAGTTGCTAATTGCGCTGCGAAAGCCGCACAAGGCTGTCTCTTCTCCCACCATTGCCAGATGGGTACGGTGGATCATGCAGGAAGCAGGCATTGACACGAAACAGTTCGGTGCTCACTCAGCTAGAGGGGCCATGGCCTCGAAGGCTTTCGCCTTAGGAGCCAGATTGGAAGATCTGATGAGAGCTGCAGATTGGTCTTCGGACTCTACCTTTAAAAGGTTTTACTTCAAACCGGTTGTCGATATTGCTCATTTGGTGGTGAGTAAGCTTTCAACTAGCATAATCTGAAGCCTCCGGTCCTGACATAGAATCGAAATTTGCCTAGCCGTGTAACGGTAAGTTTCAATTCTATTAAGGACACGGAGGCGAGGATTATCCCTCCCGATCCGCCTACGGAGATTTCCCTCCCGTACTGCAGTAAGTACTTAGGTTTTCCAGTTCGATGGTTATGACTTGACTGTTTTGCATTTTGATTCTTTGGTCACTGACAAGTGTCCCTTTCACTGCTGACGCTGTGATCTTTGTTGTAGGAAACGATGGCGCCAAGCAGGACCAATAGTGGAATAGCGTACCTCGCGCGAAGAAAGAGGAAGTGGTCATGAAGGGGACGTCCTACCTAGATACAGTGCATACTGAGAAAGGACTACATTATGGACTGCCCTATGTTGCTCATGGGAGTTGTGGTTTATGGACATTTTTTCTTTGTTTGCCCTTTTCCTTTGTTAAGGTAGGGCTGTTGTTATGTGCTTTTTGGCTGCTGTCAGTTTGTGAATAAATCAGCGAAGAAGGTAAAAAAGCATAATCCTCGCCTCCGTGTCCTTAATAGAATTGAAACTTACCGTTACACGGCTAGGCAAATTTCGATTCATCTTGCGACATGATGAACATCCATCCACGTCGTGATCCGAACTCAAGCACCAAATACAGTCCTCGTGTGGATCCGTGATGGACATCATCTTTCCACACTCCCTGCAGGGCTTGAAACCGGTTTTCTTCGGCATTATATCGAAATAAAGAAGCAGAAAATACAGAGTAATGAAACAAAGTCACAGTATTGTAACTGGGATTCCCGAAACCGTTAGCGTCGACGACGCGGAAAAAAGGGAACTGATGTCATCACGCCGGCGTGGGCCTATTATAGGCGTCGGTGACGTCAGCGGAGTCGCGAGCGATGCCGTGCCTCCTTGACGTCCAAGTCCACGTCGGCGCGAAGCTACAAAAAGAATTTCCGAATGTTGCTGACGCAAGGGGATATTCACAAGATGAGGAATCCACATGGCAGATGTATCTATCAGAAACATGCTGCAGACATTGCCGACCTCATCCTTGCACAGGACTTGGACTTGGTAATGCTGACTGAAACATGGTTAAATGACTCAGCTGCGCCCATCCTGGACATTTTAGTGCCTCCCAACTATGATATCATTCGGTTGGACAGAGCAAGTGGTCAGGGTGGAGGCATCGCCTGCTTATAGCGTAGCAACCTAATAGTGGAAGCACTACAATCTGACCTCCTGCCGTCCTGTGAATACCTATACATTGAAGTGTCTGGCTGCCACAATCATCCATGCAAACTGCACATGTTTTACCACCTTCCTCGAGACAACCTTCCCTTCACTGAACAGATCATGGACATTATCTCGGTGAACGCTGATTTCCATGGCACTCAGATCTTCCTGGGAGATTTCAACCTGCATTGGAACGATGTGAATGATGAGGTGGTCAATAGCCTTAAAACCTTCCTACTGGACTTCAGCCTAGTCCAAATCTGTGACAGCCCTACTCATAGTAAAGAAGCTACCTTAGATCTTGTCATTGGTAAGTCCAACTTCATCTGCCTGGATTCGATCCTCCCATGTGATTGGACAAACTGCTACTGCATCACCTTCCTCATCCTGGAGTCGGTAAGAGCTAGTAGAGCCCAGCTAAAGATCCTTAAACAACTGAAAAGATGTCTACGGAACATCAACACGCACAATCTGAATGCGCTCTGCGATGACATCCTGCCCCCTCCTATGAACATGTCGGCTGTACATTACCTTACGGCCCATTATAACCGCTCAATGGCCAATGTTTTAGACTCAGTTGCGCCACTACAGCTGAAAAAGACTGTCCTCCAAACTCTCCAAAACCTGGTTTAATGACCGCCTTAATTCCAAAAGAAGGAATTTAAGACATGCGGACAGATTGTGGCAAGCATATCCCTCCCTTGATCATCTCTACCAACTGAGATCCCTAAGAAGCATCTACAACCAACGCATCAGATCCTCAAAGGTCACCTTCTTCCGAAATCAACTAGAGCAAGCAAAAAACTGTCCCAGAAAACTGTTTGAACTCATCAAGTCCCAAGCGAACAGTCAGACTAATCCATCGCCACAGGGTCGAGTGCCACTGCCGAACTGCGATGAATATGCTGACTTCTTCACTGATAAGACCACTAAGATCGAAGGTGAACTACGCTCTGCCCTTGAACAACTACTGATCAGTCCGCTTAACACCCTCCCGCCCACTGGGTTGCTTGTCACGGTCCCAGTGCATCCCTACCTCCTCAATAACAATGTATCCTAGAGCCTGTTCCAAACCTTGGATGAAAGCACCATACACAAAATGCTGGCTACTCTGAAACCGTCTAATCACTACAACGACCCCCTGCCATCGAACCTCTTCTCCAAAGTTAGAACCTCCTTACTCCCACTTTGGACTAAAATCGTCAATGCATCACTTCGGCAAGGTGCTATTCCGGACTGCCTAAAAGCTGGTCAAGTTACCCCGACCCTAAAGAAACCATCTGCAGATCACAAGGACCTTCACAACTTTCGCCCAATCTCTAACATTCCCACATTGGCAAAGCTCCTGGAGAAATGTGTTTTAACCCAACTCTGTAACCACATCATCACTTCCAACTCCTGGACCAATGTCAATCTGGTTTTCGCCCAGGTCATAATACAGAATCTGTGTTAACTCACATTGTCGATGATGCGCTAAGAATGTGTCTTGCTTACTGATCCTTCTCGACCTTTCGTCAGCATTTGACACCGTCAAACACGATAACCTAATTGACCTCCTGGAACACAGATTGGGGCTGTCTGGGCCTGTACTAAACTGGTTCTCCTCATTCCTTCATGACAGATCCCAAAGCTTCAAGGTGAACCAGTCCCTCTCTCATTCTTCGCAGGTCACGCTTGGGGTCCCACAGGGTTAAGCTCTCTCACCCACGGTCTTCAACCTGTTCATGGAGCCTTTGACAGAAATTCTGAAATCATCCAGCATCCACTATCACATGTATGCGGATGACACCCAACTATACCTGAAGATCGCCTCCCTTGAGGACAAGTGGCCCCTCAATTCAGTCCTACTGGAAACTCAAAGCTGGCTGACTCAACCACTTGAAGTTAAACACTCTCAAAACAGAATTCCTACTTATCTCACCACACAAGCAATCGCCGGCCATCGAACAATGGTTGAATCATCTCACTGCTCTTAAATGTAGGCCGCACCTTGTTGATTCTGCAACCTCTCTGGGAATTATGTTAGACAAAAGTCTGAACATGCAGAAGAATATCAGCTCCCTCTCCAAAGGAGCGAACTTCCAACTCAGCATTCCAAGGAAACTCAAAACCTTACCTCCCTGCTCATGACCTAAAGGTTGTAGTGCAAGCCTTAGTGATATCAAAGCTGGACTATGGTAGCACAACCCCTTGCGGCCTACCTAGAGTGAAGACTGCTCCTCTTAGGGCTGCACTCAACTCAGCTGCTAGGCTCGTAACAGGCACCAAAAAATACAACAACAACCCCCTGACCTTTTGTCCTTGAACTGGCTGCCATATGAAGCTCGGATACAATAAAGAATTTCTTGCATACCACACAAGCCATTCACTTCAATACCCCTTTGTACCTCGCTCAGAAACGGGTGCTTTCATGTGCCAAGAGAGCCTCCAGAAGCGCCAGCACCCTATTGCTCAACCCACAAAAATTCAAGAAGAAAAAAAACCTATGATCGAGACTTCTCCGGTATAGCACCGAGGATGTGGAACTCCCTCTCCCCTGAAGTCAGGGTGAACCCTTCCATTGTCCTCTTCAAAAAGGAAATCAGAGTGCTCTGATGGGCTATTCCAGTGGATACTGCGGTCACAGTCGCAGTTCTGTGGCCCCGCTGCTATGGTCACGAGATTCCCTTTGCTCTACATTACTTTGTATCTTTTGCTTTGTTGGTTCTGTCTTGATGACATGCATCTGTATCCCTCATGATGTATAAATTGTAAAGTGCTCTGATACCCCCGGTGGTCATGTTCGCGCTATACAATACTTTCAAAATAAATTACATTCCCTAGACTCCTATGTCATGTCTGCTTGTCTTAAATGGTGAACCTTCAAGTGAAGATTGACGCTGGAAATGTCATGTCATGTTGCATCTTTAGACTGTAACAGTAGGTGAACAGGTAGTAATAGAGGAAAGAGGGATGGTAGGGATAACAAGAGCTACAGTAACATTTACATAACCACGGGAAATATTAGGTTAGAAATAAGTGCACACATCTTTGCATATTAGATATCAGTCAGCTGACAATGCAACTGTATCGTTCAAATATTCTGGAGCTTGTTGCAGTCCAGTTAGCTCTGAAGTCCTCCGTGTCATGCATACCCAAGAACTTTATGCTGACCCAGATGATAAACACAGCAATGATGCGGGATCTGTGTAGTCTACAGAGAATGAGATTCCAAACTGTTATGGGAGTCTCAAAACGTTTGGGGTTGGTATTATCACACCAATTCATCTTATGGGCTTACAGAAGAACATAACAGATGTTGAAGTAGGCATCTCCTTGAAGAGCATGAACAAGTGGATGCTCGGCATTCTCCCCACTGCACAAGTGATAAATGCAGAGAATGCATGTCCAGGTTTCAGAGCCAACATCAAGGAGAATGTGTTTTTTCACTGGATAGTCAGGCTCATATCTCTGCCTTTTCTCCATTTCCTGTCCTTCCCAAAGTAATCGTCAAGTAGTTACAACATAAAACAAGGATGTTGCTTATTGCTCCTGACTAGCCGAACCATTGGTAGCGTCCAAGTCCTGCATATTTTATTTGAAAGCAGTTCCAGATATGAGAGTTCAGACTACAGGTTGTACAAAAATAACACTTTAAATACGGACTTCTCAATGCAGTGCTATGATGTGCCTATTATTGTAAAAGCTTCCACGTTAAAGAAAAGAAGATGTTGTAGCACCCAGGATAATATGCTGCATGGCTAAATACTTAACGTCTCAAAGGCAAGACCTATTGTCTATGCCAATGCTTGTTCTTTCATACAGTGGGTAAAAGGGTTAATTCAGCCATTTCTTTAAGGGTAATTTATTTTCTAACTAGGTCGTTTTTCTTAGTAAAAGTGACCTGCGATCCCAGGCTTGTCAGGAAATAGTCAATATTTTTGGATTATCCTTGAAGAAGCAGCAGTAGCTCCTTCAACTGCACTGGCAGAGATATTGTGCCATAAATGTATCAAACATATACTCACCTTTCTGGGGGAAGGTTTTCTGTGAGGCTGCTGTGGCGTCTCTGCATTTTCTAACAAACCTTAAAATAAAATAGCATGTTAGAGGAACCAGTAAGTGGTGCTACAAACAATAATTTACTAAAAAGCAAATCACAGAAGGCATCCCTTTTCTTGGTCAGTGTGAACCCAAGACATTTCATAGTCCCATTGTAGTTCAAAATTGTATTGATATCACTTTACATTGCTCCCCACGTTTACCTTGCTATTGTGATACACAGCAAAGCATCTGTTCCTCTATTGGTGCCCTCCCATCCTCCACTTTTAACACCCCTCTACTGCCCTCCATTCTGCACTCTCCAAATCCTTGTAATGAAGAAATGCCTTGTGCTATGGCAGTAACCTGTCTGCCAGCTTTATAAAAAGTCAAACTACCCACACCAATACCTGGTCTGTCAAAATGGACTTACTTGAGGGGACTAACCACATGACTAATGTGGCACAGCCTACACACAGTTAGCTTAGCCTCCATCAGGGGGGGTCTTTGCCACAGCATCCTCCAGCAAAAAGTGTTCAAATTAAAGGGCGAGTCCCCGTGGCAACTCCTTTATTTTGGCCTTGGGACAGAACTGCCACTCCTTGCCATCCTTCCAAAAAATAGGTCCTGGAAAAAATTCCAATTAAAATCAAGACCTACAGTCAACATCCGTCATCTCTCCCATCTGCATAAATTGGTTTATAACATATTTAATCATATGTTTCACATGGCTGTATTCATACATTTATCAGACAATGTAGACTATAAGAATCTTCTTTATCCGCTCCAAGCAGGTTTTCCTTCAGGCTGCAGCACCAAGATTGTGGTGTTGGCTGCACTGGATGAATTGGGCGGCTGCGCTGATGATGTCCCAACTGTGTTTCCTTGTGCTGGATTTGTCCAAATCATTTGATACTGTAGACCACAAAATTCTGCGGTCTAAGTTTAACTATCTGGCATCAAGGATATGGCATTGAAGCAGTTTGCCGATGTTCTTTATTTAACAGATCGCAATAGATGGATCTCCTAATTGTGGAGTCTATAGGGGTCCATTCTGTTTCCACTTCCCTTTAACCTCTATATATCTCCACTGGCTCACCTCACCCAATTGCTCAGCTTTAGGCTTTTCTTGTATGCCGATGACATGCAGATCCTATTGAAAATCTTGGGCTGTACCTCCAATTTGCATGACTGTGTGGCGAAAGTGAAAGCCTCAATGGGTTATACCCAGCTTAAGTGTATTGTTGAGAAGATAGAGGTATTATGGCCTATTCAGGAATTGTCCTACTGGGCTTCCTCAGGTGGCCAAAAACCATCCCCGCAACCTGTGCAAAAAATAATGGTGCCAAATCTGACTGTGTTCACTCTGTGCTCAGCAAAATCGATGCTATGGATTAATTTTTATTCTTGCAGCTTCACACCCTTAAATGCATTCATCCTTTTTTCCTTTTCCCAACAAGGTTCTAAATTTTAATGCTTTGAATTATGGAGGGCTGGATAATTGTAATGCGGTTTGTGAGGAACTACCCCAGTGTGTTGTGTATAAACTCCAACTGTTCTAAAAGTATCTTGCCAGTTTAACATTGGATGTATTAAGAAAATAACCATATCTCCTCCACCCTTGCTTCTTTGCACTGGCTTCCAGCACAGGCACAGTCACAGTCACAGAGTTCAGGTTTTGTTTATTGGTTTATAATCCATTTACTCAGTGTACTGTCTTACACTTGGCCATGACACACTCACCTCTTTCTCAGTATATTAAATGGCATAATCCCAGTAATCCTTTAAGATCCAGAGGTCAGTATCTATACAGCAATTCTCTTGGGAGTAGGGCCTGATCAGTGGCCTCCACTTCAAAATGGATTTCCCTTCTGTATGCCCTGTGCTCAGTACCAACTTCTTGTAGTTTAAGAAAGCCTTAAAGACTACTGTTTTTCCTCACCATATATGCTAAATCCCCTTACCTGATGAGTAATGTGCAGTATTGACTATATACCTGTAATTATGCTTTTCAGACATGAGTAAATCTGTGTTCTTTCTAAATTACATCTAGGGTAACCAGACAGATACTTTATCCTTGTGCTGCTGCAACAATACACTTACAAGAGTACGCCCGCACCTTCACTGTACGCTTTCATTTTTGCTCATAAATCACACCAGAGTGTGCCTATATTGGGAGTGGAGTAGACCTCTAATTTCCAGATAAACCACATTGGTGTTAACAATATAGATACTAAGCAGCAGTTAATACCCCAACAGTGCACCTTGAAACGGAGTAACTCTTGGGACCACAGTAACATAGAGATTGGTTACATTTACATTGATCTTGCAGTGGCTAACACACCTATGAGGTTTCAACTGACTTCCCAGAACCTGAGTAACTTGCAGCATGCATGGTACCAGGACTTTGAGGTAGCTGAAGGAGCAGAACTCGATTCCCAGTGTACATCATACTTCACTAACATTACATTGATGCATACCTCTGAAACCTACTAAAGTGAGCTTGTGCTAAACAGATAAGTGTACAAAGTTGTCTTGTGTACTGACAAAAATCCACTGTTGCCATTTGTCCGTTACACAATTTGTGGCCACCATTTGAATAATTGACATTCTCTGCTTAGAACCATCATGTGAAAGATCCCTCTCTAAAGTGTTCTTGTTACACTAGATCAACAATCTATATTACTTAATCTGCATGGAGCTTGTACTCCCTATCTCAAACATTGATGCACTAACACACCCTTTCATAAGGCACTGTATCCCTTGACCACCGAACAGATCAGCCTGGTAATTTTTACATTGTTGGCTTTGTTCCAAAACAGCAGTGCAGCATGCAACACAACGCAATATATGAGACAGAACTTATCACAGATCCAACTAAGATCAGATGTGCAATATTATTGACATATACAGATCTTCCAACAGTATTTGACTCCATGTTATGCTGCTCAAAAACATCTCACATCTCTGATATGCTTAACAGTCAGCTATCATGGGTCTCCCAAGGCACTCATAACATTGATAAACCACACACAAACAGAACACATTAAACAATATACATCCCTTTCACCATACAACTTGGACAAAAGAACAGCACTAACCACCACTGTGACTGCTGCATCACAAAAAATATGAACACACCAGAACAAAATCGCAACAAGCAGAAACCCAGCTTAAACACTAAAAACACATTTGACAAAAAACTATACAGGCATTCTACACTGCCTTAACATACTAATAAAACCATATTTAGACCATTTACAACCATTGTGAAATGGCTTCATAATGAACTAAGATAAGCGTAAGAAACTGATAAAGTTCCCCACCCACGCCTCAATAAAAATAATATTATAATACATCCAAAGTTCAAAGGATAAGATGTGTGATTTTAAACTGAGGGCAGACCAGCACACAATACCCAAAATATCACAGCCGATCTCAGACCCTGGTCAGCGATGGAAACGAACATTACGAATGCATACTAATTGGCACCCAGTGCACTACACAACTTCCTTATCAGATAACAGCAGATGACTGCTAGGTTATTGTAGTCTGATAACTTTGCTGTTTATGTCACGAGCTCAGGATTTGCATTCACAAAACTATAAATCATTAACTTCTGTCTTAGGTAGCTTTAAATTACATTGCTACTCCTTCATCCTTTAACCACATTCCATGGAATGCAGTTACTTTTGCTATCCAAGATCCTCTCCGCTCACACTGTGCACTTCTCATGTCTCGTTATGGGGGGGAGACACCTAGAAGCAGTAAGGTTCCTTCCTTCACGATATTTTAGGCAGAGCACCATTTATAGGTCTATCAGATCTTAACACTTTTTTTGCTCTCATTTTGATGTTCTTTAATAATCCTCTAGAGATGTTGGATCCAACCCATGCACACATTTCTATACTAAGCTTTCTCAGTGATGCATTCAGTGGTAGCTAAACATCTTTTCTCCTTCTGGTTAAACCTCAACCTATGCACTCCAACGTTCCACAACCAACGCAACGGAATGGTCATACTATCAAACAGTGAGATCATTTGGCAAGATTACATACCTTGTAAACCTCCTTTGACTATAGTGAGTGACCTTTTGTTTTTGAAGTTCCTCATACGATTGGCTTTGGGAAATACTCTTTATGTCATCTTCTTTATTTTGTTGTAATGGCTACAGTATGTGTTAATGGTCTTCTCTAAGACATGTTTAATCCTGTTAGAGGCACTAGACAGGGTTGTCCCCTCTCTCCATTTCTTTTCTCATTTGTAACTGAACCGTTTGCTTATCTTGTACATGAGCAGCATGCCCAAAAGGGCATCACGATCTCTCTGCATACGCACATTATTAGTCTATATTCTGATGATCTACTCCTACATGTCAAGATACCTCAGGTTAATGTAGCTTCAATTATGCATGACATATGTCAATTAGAGGACTATTCAGGGATGCATAGCAATCGTAAGGAGCATGAGCTCCGATTCTTCCCATCTGTAAGTGGGCCGAGATATGGAAATTAGATGGTCTCCAGGAGCGTTTCCTTTTAATATAAGAATAATTACCTAACTGTATGATTAACCCTTGAATCAAAGGTCAACTTCTGGATAGGACTTCCACTGTCATGTATTGGCCACGTAGAATTAAACCTTACAGGGTGTGTGGGATGAATATCTGTACCAGACCTGGAGGGCTACTATAGGATTGCAAATGCTCAATATGTCCGGTTTTGGCATCAACAGGTACCTGTTTTGTCTCATATAGGTTTTAAGTTGGAGCGGTTGTTTGTCCCAGACCATTGGATGCAATTTTACTTAGTGACCACAAGGCTCCGAGTAATGAAATATATCCATTTCACATGGTACTACTCTCTTGGCATGAGCTCAGGTCATGGGTACTGTCTCCTGTTTCTCGTCTTACTTCCTCTTATTTAGAGATCATGCACTGGAAGTGACGTTCGAGGATAGTTAAGAAACTTTGTAAAAGAGGTCGGGCCCATGGGATGAGGAGCGTGGGCAATCTCTAAGCTGATGAGGTCTTCTTTAGGTTGGATCAATTGCATGAGAAGGGTCCCATCTACTTATTTATTGTTTCATTAATTTTCGCTTACATAATGCTTTGAAGGATAAATTCCTATTCTTTTAGAAGATTCCTATTGACTTCAAGTTGGTCTTATATGTCCTGACTGCCTTGCTTTTAAATCATTTGGTCTCAAATATTTATTTGATCTTGTCAGACACCTGACCTCCAGTGGCAAGGGCCTACCAGGGTAAGTGCACGGATTTGGGACACTCCTTAAGACTCTCAATGAGCCAGGAATGTCTGCAGACAAAAATGGTATCCCTTAAATCCAAGCATAATTTACTGCAGTTTAAAACTCCTTCACCGTGCTTACGTTACTCCAACTCTCAATATACAGCCCTCCCGTAGAAGAAATTTTTGATGCCATACCGCTAACATAGCTAAGAGACAAAGAGCAATGGTTTAGCTTAGGGCATTGGACACAAGGGACTCAGACTGTATGCAAGATATGGTTTATCTGAATAGGCTTCAGAAAATTTACTTTGCCCTTTTGATGCATGCTGCTAAGCCCGAAAATGCTTTGTCAGACTTTACTGCTTACCTTCTTGAGACTGGACGGCATCTAACTCCTGCCGATACTTTACTATATTTGCAATCCTTCATCCTCCTTTTCCATGTTCCACCATTATGCATGATACTCTGTAAACTAATAGATTTTGTGATATGTTTGATATCCTTTCTGATTAAGCGACTTATTGTATTACGATGATTTGTAGCTTTCTTATTTCTGGTTTGTTTATAAAAACTTTCAAAAAAGGTTTAGAAAACATACCCCAAAAACTTTACGTTTCTCTGCTTCAATTGCATGACTTTTCAAATCGTTGCACCAAAAAATAGTTGCCAACTCTATGCGCTCATGCTCTAATTTGTCAAAGGCAGGCAGAATCCTAGGTCTCCTGCTGGATGATGAGTTCTAAAAGAACAAGCCACTAAGGAGGCAAAACCCTTTTCTGTTTCTGGCATTTGAGAATTCTATGATCTGTGGGCCAGACCATCACATCACCGTAGTAGTGCCTTAATTCAATCTAAATTACTTTAGCTGCAATTTAAGAGGTCACTTTTTTTAACAGTTCTAAGAACACGCTAAACCAGGTTTGGTGATAGAGACACTTTTATTGTAGATGCAAAGACATAGAATTTGCTTCCTTGTATCCTCTGGTAGGATTTTAATTTTATGTAATGTATAAAAAACTTTGGAATTTCTCTATTTTAATGTGTCTATTAACTAACAGGTTTTATGTCAAATGAAGCCTTCTTAGACCGTTAATGGTACAACGAACAAAAACCTACAAGTGCCATCTATAAACAACAGACCATAAATCTCCATGAAGTATTAAGTAATCCATCATTGCCTCATACTTTGATGATTTAATCTGCTGCAGATCACAAAAGCATTGGGATTATTATTTACGTTTGTGGCACCCTTTTTTTTACCTTTGTCCACAGAATGCATTGCCAACACCAACAACAGACAGCACAGAACGAAGAAAATGACATTTGGGCTCCTTGGTTTATCATGGAATTTGTTATACACATATTAATACATATAGGTCACTTCGCTTGATGATATGGGTGTGACTGACATCCCTGGTTTCTCATTCAAACAGCAGCAAGCATCCAGTAGCATACAGACCCATATCTTAAACAACAAGTACCAACATACTTAGAACTGATGGAAACAAAAAGGCAACATTGGTTGAAAGTGATGCTCAAGACAATGAGCTAGGTGACAGCTATCTGAGGTGTACTCGTGTATGGAATCCACTATATATCTGCTTTAAACTGTAGTTTTAGTGTCTTTTAGCAGAAACCTGGAAGACTGAAGCTTATTTAAAACAGTAAGGTACTTTTATTGGGCATTAGTCACTTCTCTGAACAACTATACAGGTTTGACCAGCTGTACAGGTTTGTATACAACATCGACCTATATAGCATGGACAGATCGCTGCGGCTTGACAAGGGCAAAGGCATGGCCTAGCCTACGTACTTACTACAAACCAGATGGGCGACATGCAGAAGGCCAATGAGCAAACGGAGAGTGGCAAAAACTCCCCTGAGGCTCTTTGCCTAACAGCTGTGGCACACCTGAAAAGAACATGCACTTTATCAGGATTTGTTTTCAATAAAGGTTTGAATCTGACTAGACAACAGATTAAAGGCTAAATGCCTCAAGACTGGACATAAACTGACCATCTGCTTATTCATGGATCACCTTTCTCACAAAGGGCTCTGCCACTTGTGCAGAGTTAGACAAGGACCAGAGGCAGAACTAGCAACTTTCTCTCTTTGAGAGGTAAGGACTATAACCCAGTAATGAGGAAAAGACTATACTTTTGATGCACAAGAAAAGGATATAGATTGTCCTGCGTGTAGAAGACCTGCTCTTTTTATCACAGCATCCACGTTCATCATCACAGTATCTTGCTGTAAAGAGGTTGGAGAGTCTGATCCTGCTGAGGCTTGGAGCCTGCTATTTGTGCCAAGCCGGACCGGTCTCTCCCCTAGGAATGGTCCACAGAAGCACCACTGCACTTCACATCTGCTGCTGCACACAGGTGCGCATCTGCAATCTTAGTCTGCATGACACCGGAGTGGCTTACTTCACATTACTATTTGCAGCCTGTGATCTTCTGCAACCCGATGCCTGTATAAGTTCAGAGTTTCTGAGAGCACATCATCATTATGCCCTGTGTTTTAAGGCCATGGACTCAAGTAAGGCCTGTGTGCCCCGAGTATCACTACACTCAATGTTCTTCTGTGCCACTACATCTAGGAGAGTCCACGTGCCACACCTCTGCCTTTACAGCTGAAGAACCTGATCATTAATTGAGTGCCCTGCCCAGAAAGACCTGCAAAGCCACCAATCACCAGTCTGCTTATTTCCAAATAATGGTTGCAGTTCCTCTCTGTAGCCAGATGGATCTGGATTTAGGCCTGCTGGAAGACTTTTGTGGATGGCTGTGGCACCTCACAAAATGGTACTTTGCTCCTCCCTTTGGTTCATGTGCATGCCTTGGTCCAACTTCTTTTCTTCAGCTGCAGCCTCCATCGTCTCCTAAAATGTGGTCATGTCTATTTACATTTTCTATTAAGAGGAGGCATGTCACCTTGCAACCACATAGCTTAACTATTGTTAATTGAGCCTCAGGTCTACTTGCAAGGACCCTGAAGTTTAGTAGGAATGTTACTGTTAACTACAAAGGGAGTACACAGTTTTCGCTCATAAACGTTGAGAGGGGAGCAGGTATTATGTGCTCTTTGTACAGCCTGTTCCTTATTAGAACCGGGAGGTTACAGCTCAGTGATGCCTGAACAAGTGCATGAAAGGCCTTTTTGAAAACGTTACTTGTCCAGGCTTTCCAAAATGCTTCTGAAGTGGTTAGGAATCTAAAGATGCAAGCTTTGTAATCTATAATCCTAGCACCTCGCTAGAAGTGTCCACTCGATGTGTGCTCCAAAATCCATCTTTTTAGGTTGAGCCTGGGCAGCGCATTCACTGCTCTGTGAGGCATGCTGTATTCAGGTATGGACTTGAAGCTCCATCCATATTTTTCATTGGCTTGTGTCATTGTCCATTGTAAATGTTGGCTTCTGATTCGTTACTAGGCTTGCTAGTCCCTCCTTAGTACCGCCTTGTCTACATTTGTATCCTCTCATGAGGAATGGCCCTTTTACTTGTGTAGTTACACATATGTTTACTTTACAGTCTGTCAGCACTATTTTCTTTAATGATTTTCTCCTACAGCGCAACACAGGCGCTGTGCGGCACTGTTTACCAGAATCTTACAATATTTAAAAAATACGAGCCGCCACGAACAAAGGAAAGTTGCGGCTCGCCCAAATCTATTTTTTCCATAGTGTAAGCTTTTAGTAAGCACCACAGGCAAGCGAGCTGTGCTGCTTACCAAAATCTTACAATACTGAAAAAATAGACTTTGGCAAGCCGGGACGAAGAAAAGGAAGGGGTGGCTCGACGAAGTACATTTTTTCAAAATTTTAAACTTTTAGTAAGCAGCGCGCCACAGGCGATATGCTGCGCTGTATACCAAAATCTTACAATATTGAAAAAATAGACTTCAGTGAGCCGCGCCTTTCTTTTGATCTGCACGGCTCACTGCAGCTGACTCTTCTTCCCCCTCATTCACTAAGTCTCTTCCGCTGCAACTGGAAGCAATGCAATAGATCTTGCATTTGCAAGAGTTTAACCTATTGGCAGTGTAAATGACAATGCTTTTTATTTATCTGTTTTAAAAACAAACACATAAATAAAATGTATTGTTGTTTACAATGCAAATACCTTAAACTCTCGCAAAGGCGAGCCCTATTGAATTGCAAATGCTTGTTTTAAAGAGGTCATGCTACTAAGGTAGCTGTCAACGACAACTCCAGTCAATTCCAGAAACAGTGTGAATTGATTGAAAAGAAAACAGATCAGTTGTCTTAAACGCACATCTTTGTTTCGTCCCAATCCCAACACTAATTATTACAATTACAGACTCCATAGTACCAAATATATTGGTAAGAATCGATTAAATAAAATTGTGCAGTCTTTTATGAAATTCTATGTGCACCGTAACTTGCTCATCCACACGAGGATTGTTAGTGGCAAATCCGGCCTTTACCATAAGGATCAACGCAAACATCTATGCAGCAGTGAGGCTCAAGAGTACAAGTGAATACAAAGGCTTTCCAAAAAGCCTAAAGGGCTCCTTCAGTGGTCAATGAAAGTTTGCAGCTAGGTTACTGTGCAACGAAAGATGAAAGGATGCAACTAAAGTATTACTACAGCAAGGCAGAGAGCACTAAACAGAAATCTACCTGAAAGCTCCAAGCTTGGGAGATACTAAGCAGTAGTGTCACTTACCCCAAGACGAGATCTTGATTCTTTGTGGCGTAGTGCTGTCAAGTCGTTAGGCAGCCATCAATACGACTTCCTGGCTGGCGGGCTTGGTTTATCATAACCTGTTAAGTTGTTAACAAATTAAAAAACTATTATTCCACTCATAATCGGCAGATCAGAATATGTTTTAAGAATAGAAATTTAAAATGGGACATACAAAGATAGATTCATGGGAGTAGATGTTTCTTTTTTAAAACATTGATATGAGATGAACAGAAGCATTCCCCCTTTTCTAAGACTTCATAATCCTCATACCGACCACTGCACAAAATCCATAACCTTTTTTCACTTTCATTACTTTAGTTACTATGACATGCTCTCACAATCAAGGAGTACCTAATTAACCAAAGATACAAGTGCAGAGATATTAAGAAATAACTGACATAAGCAGTGTGAGAAGCCGGCCTGGTATATGATGTCCACTAATGTAAGTGGGTAACCTGCACCAGTCCAGACAGCCTTATGATGATTTAAGAGATCTTAGACAACCTTAGAGTGGTAGCCGTGGAGATCAGCCTTCAGGCTTAGTCTAGAAGGAGTGTAAAGCAGCTTGTTTTACCAGAATACAATATTGAAGTAAAGATTAAGTGAAAAAGACCCACACAAGGTATTTATAAAAATATGTATTTATTCTTTAATACTCTCTAACACATTTAGATCTCTCCTACCCGGAGATAAACGCATTTCACACAATACTTTGCAAAGAAATACAGTAAATAGCACAGAATACACAGTGGACCCCAGGGGGAACCAAACCATATACTAAGAAAGTGGTATAAGAACCACAACTCAGGTCAAGACAATGTTGAGAGGACAAAGAAGTGCGGGGACCCAAGGAACCCACCAAGGTGACTGGATAGGGACCCCACGGTGAGCGTGTGAAGTTTGAGAACACGACCCCGAGCTCCGTACAACTCAACGTGTATATCGCAATAGGATTTTTAAAGATGAAGGACCCTTCCCAATAGAACCTGAAGAAACCTTGTTGTTTATTACATTTTGTCCTGTTATTTTCTTCATTTTCTCCAGGACATTTGTTCCACACCTCGCTTTGGGATTTTATAGCGACATTTCCCCCATGAATCACCAAGAATGTGTATCATAACCTAGGTATAGCTCCATGCTTTTTTATTGGAATTTTTCACATGGGGTGATACGGAAATAGGTATTTTTGTTTTTTTTTGCTGTATGTATGCATCTTGTGATTTATATGGCACTGTATATGAATAGCTGTTTTTATTTCCCAGGTTCACCTTCTTTGTTCGTAACCCTCTGTTATTGCGCCCTGAAGAAGGTGAGAGCCACCATTGGGGTCAGATACAGAAAAGCGCATCGGCGCTGGAGTTTTCTTGTTCCTCCTGTTTCTTCCACCCGATTTTCTTGATTTAAGATATCAACAAAATTGTACTTAGTAAACTGCATTTATTTGTTATCTCAAGCAATGAAATTTATGTTGTTTGACATCACTTATCTTCATTATTGTACATGTTGAATCTATCAAGTGCTGTAAACTGTGTCAGAGGGGGGTTCATTATCAGAGGTGTTCTTGTGAAATCACCAGATATGATTGATCTAGTGGCATGTGTGAATGTATGACTTTTGATCAGATCAGATTGTGTGAGAGCTGTCCAGTGTGGTTGTTGCGCCTGGGTACTTTGTTATCTTGGTATTTTGTTTAATGTCATATCCATCCATTTAAAACATGATGATTTCTTTTTTTGAATTGATACGATAAATTTGAGATAAAAAAAAAATCTAAAAAAAGATATTGTGCATTTTCCCTATTTCTGTTTACTTTAAATATTTTTGCCTATTCCTGTGAGTTTTCCTGGGGGACTTTTGACCTCTTTGGGCTTGACACAATAATGACGATTAGCAACTGTATAAATCTTGTTAGGCAGTGGGGTTTTACTTCTTTGTGAGTATTACGAAACTCCGTGGAAAACATAAGGGTGGCGAGCCACCCTACCCGTGGATACCCTAGTACCCAAGATACCTACACCAGGGAAGCCTGGTGCATACGTGTGAAGTGGTGTCGGAAACCGCCGTCGAACCCAATGGAGGACTTCAGGAAAGTGCTGCTGCTGAAGAAGGAGAAAGTTTCCAGTGGAATTCGAAGGTGAAATCTAGTTGAGAGGTACCCGCAAGCAGAAGGGGACAGAGTCTATGTCACTCAGGAGTGACCAGGAGATCTGGAAGACGAAGGCCCACCAATGCCGTGAGTTGCAGGAGAGTTGACGAGGACATTCACTCTGTAGTCCTCTGTGAGGACTAGGAGATGCTGAGGAAGGCCAGGAGTCATACACGAGCTGTCCCACGTCGGATGTTGAATGCTGAGGGGTCAGTGTCTGGCAGGAGCACTAATAAGCCTTGGCAAATGCAACCGACGCAAAAGTCAAAGAAGGTGCAATGTCGGGACCAGCAAGGTCCAGGGGACTCACCACAAGCAGGGGTGTCACGGCAGGCCCCGAGCAATCTTGGGAGCCCAAAAGAAACAAAGGTGGCCCTCAAATGGACCCACAAGCCGGAGGCACTGGAGTCACAGAAGGACCTCAAGCAGCTCACCAAACGATGCAGGCCACAATGCAAAATAATGCTGTGTGGCCAAAGATTCTGGTCACTGGAGATGCTCGAAGGTTGGGGCTACTTAGAGCCCGAAGATCTTCTTGGAAGGAAGCCAACAAGCCTTTGCAACTGCAAGTTGACGCGGTGCACAGGGGTTTGGTATTGCAGCCCCCACGAGGGATAGTGCCTCAAACTTGGTGAGAGGGCAGGGCAAGCCTCAAGAGCTGTGGAAAACCACCACCTGTGTTGCAGAACCTTTTGGAGTCCGTAAGAGCTCAGGATCAGCAGATAGATCGACTTAGTTGTGGAGCCTGCTAATGCTGGGAAGTGACTCCTTCACTTCAAGGGAGATTCCTTCAGGTGTCTTTGATGCCCACAGGCCTTGGTAGGTTCCTGTATGGTGCACAGGCACAGACGATGCAGCGGACTGGAAGGGAGACGAAGTCAAGCCCAAACAAAGTTCAGCGAAGTCCAGAGTGCCCAGACTGTAGAAGAAGAAATGGTGTCTGTTCTAAATCTCGTCCCACCACGAATCACGAATCTAGGGACCCAACCGCAGGTAAGCCCTTAAGTACCCTAAGGAAAGGGTTGGGACAATTCATGGGACTCTCCCAGAGTGTCTGGCCTGGGGGCAGGGGGGGCTTGGGGGGGGGGAAAGGTTACTTCCATGTCCTTTGTCCAGTTTCGCGCCAGAGCAGGAGCCAACTGCTTCCAGAGCTGGTTTGAACTGGACTATGCATGGGGTCACCAAATGTGCAACTCATGCAGACGGAGTGGCGCTGGCAACCGCACCCACCCTGTCACAGTACACTAAATCCTGTCTGGGAGGTGGTCACACCTCCTTGTGACAGGATTCCTATTGTTCTGCCTTCCTCTGCTTGACTTGGCTCAGCAGCAGGAGGGCAGAATCGTGTCTTTGGTCAGCAGCAAACATTTTGTGCTGTCCGGGTCTAGAAGGCTGGTACCGAAGCCTAACGCTGGGCTCTTCCAGTGCTTGGAATCATACCGCCCACACCGCTTACGGTGTAGGAGGTATGATTCCAACATGTTGGATACCAAACATGATAGGATTAATTGCAGCCTTGTTTGAGATGGTCATCGCGTAATTATGCGACGCTCCTCTATATAGTGTAAGGCTGCCTCACTTACAACCCGGGAGAATGGACTCCATAGGCTGCAGGGGTGTCCTGTTCATGCAGGGGCACCCTCACACTTCGAAGCAAATACCCTGCCTTCAGGGTTGATAAGACCTACTATAGGGGTGACTTATAGGTTTTAAGTGCAGTGGCGCAAGATATAAGACACCTATATCTGTAGTAAGTGGTGCTAGCGCCAGCTTACACAGGCTGCAATGGAAGGCCTGTAGTTCTATTTTGATGGGTAGCATAATGCATGCTTCAGCCCATTGGGGACCTATGCCCTGGGGACCTTAGTACCATATACTAGGCATTCATAAGGGTACCCCAGTATCCAATCGGGGATGTACCCAAGTACTGAACATAATAATTTAAGGGAGCAAGCAGATAGACTGGTGTCCCGATTAGCAGCTGAGCACCAGGCACAAAGTGGGGGTAACCATGCAGAAGGATCCTACCTTCCCACAAGCAGTTTTAAAAAGGTGAAAGGAAAGTAGTAAACAGCTTTTTATGTGCAGCATGCAACAAACGAAATAAAACTCCTTGTGGTTTAAATCAAAGGCGTTGCTTTACCAAGCCAATGCTATGCATG
Organism: Lissotriton helveticus; assembly: GCF_964261635.1. NCBI lineage: Eukaryota > Metazoa > Chordata > Amphibia > Caudata > Salamandridae > Lissotriton > Lissotriton helveticus. Next base: position 892,343,558 of record NC_136072.1, read on the forward strand.
TTAACAATATAACTAAGGAAAAGGAATGAGATGGCTTTTCTGAGACCTTGACCACAGCGAGTACACAACTCTGCTGCATATGCTTAAACTACTAACCTTATAGTTTGGTGAGAAAGACCATGATTTTCTGCTAAAACATTATATTCCCGTGGGGACAAAATGATAGGATCTGCATGAGATAAGGGTCCACTAGTTGCCCATCCACCTGACAAATGCAGATTAGGCCCTCCATTTCACATTTGAATATACCAGAATCCAACAGTGTTCCATTAGCCACAAGCAAGGGTGAGAGGGAGCACATGGACAATCATTGCCATGGACATCAGAAAACAGCATATCTCGGCTCCAATTCTAGACATGAATTAGACTACCTCAGTGCCCTGTCACCCAACTGCCAGCGACCACCCACAAAGACCAGCTGCAGGTATGCTGCATCTGCCATACTAGAAATGGACCCCAGGATAGAATTAGCCTCATTTTTCCGCTGCCTGTCACCCAGCATGTTGTTATAACGCGGTTGTTACAACGACCGCGTTGTAACAACACATACCATTACACTGCAAGTCATAACAACGACTTGCGGAGGGGGCGGTGGATGTTGGAATAGTATATTTACTATTCCAAGTCCAGCCTGTGCAGACAGTAGACAAGGTGTCAGATTTTAAATCCAACACCTTCTCTCCCTCTGCAAGTTGTTGTTATGACTTGCGGGGTAATGGTATGCATTGTTACAACGCAGTCGTTGTAACGACCGCGATGTAACAACATGCGGGGTGGCGGTTTTGTGGTCAGGGTTATTTACTCCCAGGATAGCTGCAGCTGCCCTGTGGTCTTATTATTATTTGGAGCCACAAGGGTGTAGTTTGCTATTGTGCTGTTGTTTGTTGTGCAACGGGCTCAGATGGTGCTGTTAGTCTCATGATCGGAGATGCCTGGCAAGAAGTGCTAGAGTCAAAGTGCTCTACAATTGGGCCAGTGACTAGAGGCAATCAATTTTCTTTCAGGCTCACCCACATATCTGCACAGCAGATGCTTCAGGGAGTTAGAAAACAGGTGTAGTTGTTATCTTCTATTTTGTCGCTGCTTTATATACCAGGTAGGACACCTCCGAACAACTACCTGCACAGCTGTCAGAAAATAAGTGACATTACGATGACCCTCCGCATATCAAAGTTTTAAAAAGGGTCCTGCGACTGCTGGTTCCCATGGCTGCTGGTTCAAAATCACCTTCATTTAAATGAAGTGGACTAAATGAAAATGTTTGGAAAAAACACTAACAGCTCGCTGAAGCATGACGTTCAAAATCTAAACGCATGAGATGTGTGTTCACTGCAGACAGTCCTCATAATTCCCAGGAATTTCTTTTACAGAAACCCAACAACCAGAAATGCTTAGAAAGATACAAAAAAGACTGCGGGCAGGAATAGCCCCCATCATCATAAACTACTACCAAAGAGTCTAGCCTACAATAGTATCCTATGAGAGGACAGGGATACCCTGGATGTGGTGCATGCTATAGCCTCTGTTCATGTTACAACTAAAACAAGCGTCAGGGACATGAACGCTGACACAAAGCAAAACATTTCCACAATAGCAAATTTACCAGTAGAGATTATAGGAGAACAGAAGTTACTGACATTATTTCATAAGCTCACAAGATGGTGTAGTTTCTGAGAGAATTCATAGGGCATCACAGAAGCAGAATTTCGATAGAGAAGGCAAGAACTTCATGTCCTATGAAACATAGTAGAGGTCAGTTGCTCTATAACCTTTTGTAATTAATGACTCACAATAACCCAGAATTATTCCATCTCTGGATCCTATCCTGTACTTCTGCTGTTTTACTGAAAATCCTCATACTTGTGAGGTGGTGAGGATGCTTGCACCGATTCCTGTTCATACATTCTAAAAGTCTACATCCGTGCTTTCTCAGTGACATTTGAGTTAAGATTTATCTACAGAGTGCTTTCAATAACACTTCTGATTTTCTGAAAAGCTGTATTTGATTATATTCAGTTTCACAGAGTGATTTCTTTTACATTTCCAAGTTGTTCAATTTGAAATCAGATAAAGCTATAATTGGTGTCAAGGTCACCATAAGAAGTCATAAATCTAGGAGGAGTTAATTATTTGCTGGCTTGCTTAAACTGGGAGAACACCAAAGTTACTGCACAATTAAATCAAGAATTGAACAGTATGCTTTCTACAAACTTGGTCTTTAAATAACATTGCTTTATCTATTTTTCTGGATCATGAGCTCATATTATTGGAACAATAAGGGAGAAATAACTATTTCTTATGTTCATTGTACGATGAAATATACTGGATTATTTACCAGAAAGAATACATTTTTTGAGAAGAGCTGTGCTTGTAAAAAGTTTTCTCTCATGAAGATTTTCACATTTGGTTTCTTTTGTTTTGTTGTTTTACTAAAATGAACAGGGGGTCAAGTGGATTCCAGGAAGTTTGGTTCTTCCCCTGTGAGGCACTTGTTTCTGGTGGGTATATGTTTCTTCATATAGAGGTATTTTTTGTTTGATTGTGAATAGTATCAATAAAGAACATCTACTTCTTATTTTTTTGCTTGGCATAAGGACACACATACTACTTTTCAAACAGCATCTTCCTCGTCTTGGAATTACAAGAGCAGAAATATTCTTCAGTTTTGTTACAAGTAACGCTTAAGTTATAGGGAACATATTTATTATGTTAAACAATTTGTTAAACAATTTGTGGAGTGATCAATGCCTGCTGTGCTTATTCCAGGTCTCCCTCCCAGCAGTTCCCTTCCCTTTCCCCCCGTCACTTGATCACCTCAAACTTCTGTGCTATAATAGCAGACATAATGGAGGCTATCGAGAGGTGTACCCTATTATGCATCGAACCGATCCTGAGGGCCATTGTTATAGTTCAGTTGTAAAAGTGCGTACTCATATTGTTGGTGTTAGTACAGAACATTATGTGCTCACTGAATCACAGTGATGGTCCAGGGGTGGCAGGGAGAGGTTCGGGAAAAAGGATTTAAGATTGGATTTAAAACTTCTTCTGGTAGGACATTCAGCTTGTCATAGTGATGGAGACAGGTCTACATTATGAAAAGAAGGACACCATGGTGACAGAAGTTCTAATTCTGCCCTTCTCTAAATGAACCTCTTAAAATCACATTTCCAATGCACAGCCAGGGTGGCAACATCTGGGGATGGTGCAGAGACTGGGAAACACACATTGGTGTTTTTTGTGAACACAAATCCTGTTGAAGTTAAAGGTTTTCACTCTTAGTATTTTGATTCCAACTAAAGGACAAGAAGTAGATATTTCAAGAAGACTGAATCTGCGGTTGCACAACACAAATGTTTATAAATATATGAAAAACATTTTTATAGACTTGATTTTGAGAGGATCACAGCACAAAAATGCTTTCACAAAAGAAAATGAGTAGATCTATATCAAGCGCATAAATGTCACTAAATTTCAATGGCTGTTACAGCAGCCTGTTAGTTAAGACTGGGGCACCTCTTAGATGCACTGTCAGCCTAAATGACAAGAAGCCAAGTTCCATTATTGAGCTTTAGTGGATGCCGATACTGCATGAAAGGTACCAGTCTACAATAGTGGAAGTGAACTCAGTTGCAGCAATCACAGCTCAGAGGTTTTCGGGAGCAGTATTGGGTAGCAGGTCTCCTGCGCCAGAGCCTCCTGTGACCAAGACCTTTTTATGTAGTGGGGAGACCTCTTTCACAAGCCTTTGTAATGAGTGCAGACATGATCAGTGAATGCTGCATCCCATTGGGGGAGGAAGGCCGTTGCACAGATTACACTCTTATTTCCTGCTCAACTCGTTTGTCTTGGCATGGGAACAGAACTCGGACTCTTTTGGTTTTTGGACTCATTGCCACAATGTCCTTCATGAGCCAGTTCAATGACCGGTTGTCTTAGGCTCTGAGGTATGGCAATTCTTGAGCTTCTCAACACATCACCCTCCTCAGTCAGTCCATCCTGTACAATGCGAACTTTTTGAAATACGATATAATCAGAAAGAGGTCCAACACTCCTTCACCAGGATTGAGTTAGAATGGTGTCTTTAGGGATAAGCATGTTCTTGTCAGCATTAGTGCCCTCAATAATCTGTTATATTGATATGGCTGCTGGCGTACTGGTCTTCACAATAACGTTGATGTACTCCTCAGCTGTTTTGGATGTCAAACTGTGGCAATGTAGAGGTACTCATGAAAAATAATCAGCAAGGTTTTGGTCTTTACCCTACTAGTGTACAATGGCATAATCGTACTGTTGCAGTCTTCAACCCCACCTCTTACTGCGAGGGGACATCTTGGCTTTCTGAAGATGGTGTGTAGCACTTAATAGTCTGTTATGATAGTGAAACACTTTCAATACAGAAACACATGAAAATGTTCGGAGGCCCACACTACAGCCAGATTCACCTTCTCTGACGCAGCATAGGCGCATTCTGTGTCAGACAGGCTCAGACTGACATAGGCCACAACGTGTCTCTGAGCATTTGGATGACCAATATGTTGAGCAAGGATTGCCCCCAGCCCCACCAAACTTCCATCCACTGTGATCTCAGTCTGTAGTTTGGGGTCAAAGTAGGCCATCTCGGTTGTATTCTCAATTGCATGTTTTATTATTTTGAAGCTTTGATCACATTCAACAGACCATTGGAACAGGACATTTTGTTTTGTCAACTCTCTCAACAGGGCACTTACAGTAGCAAAATCATGAATGTACCTTGAGCAATAACTGGCCAAGCCTAAAAAGGATCGCAGAATCGTGACATCTGGCACGGGGCAAATAGCGGCTTTAGCTTTATCAGGGTCAGGAGTCATCACCCCATCAGAAAATGTGTCCAAAGAATTTGAGTTTGGTCTTTTGCTGCATTTAGAGGCCTCCATCAGAAATGAATTGACACACTTTTGTAAGGGTCTTATCATACTCCTTGTGCATTGCTTCAAATACCAGTATGTCATCACTGTAGTTAAAGGAATTTGTAACAGGTTAAATTATTCAACGTATAACACCCTGAAATATTTCTGCAGCTGACGAAGACAAAAACTCAACCTTTTGTATGTGAACAACCCCACATGATTTGAAACAGTAGTGATGTTCTATTCCAACTCAAGTTGATGAAATCCCTTATTCAGGACAAGAAGGGAGAAAACGTTGGCACCGTTCAACTGAATGATCATGTCCTCTATGTGCAGACCAGGATGTCTTTCTCTCTCAATTGCTTTGTTGGTCTAGCACAAATCAACACATACACATGGTACCCTAACTATCCTTTTTTGGCACCAACAATATGGGTGACACCCACGGCATCGGACCAGTGGAACGCTAATTGACGTCATGCTTTAACAACGTTTCTAGTTCTCTAAACAGCTTCTTGGTGGTGGAAAGAAACTCTGGTGCCCCTGGGCAACAGGTCAAACATCCTCATTGATGGGAAGTCACACTTTCATTGTTTTGAGCCTGCCCAGGCCATGCAGTAACGACGGGAACTGACTTACAACTTCAGACTGAGTGTGGAAGTTGTAATTGATAACTATCAGTCCCATGTCAGAAATAGTGGCAAAGCTAGCTACTCCCGCGGTTAGTACCGCGCTGCGGGACCCGCATAGCGGGTCCGGCGAGTTGCTGCCTTTAACCCCGGTGATTACAGGACGTGAAGTATAGCAGCAGCAGGCGGGTTAGTTTAGCTGGCAAGATCCAAGTGAAAGAGTCCCGCTGACAGATTCTCCGGGCCCCCGTTTAATTCCGTGGGCGGGGGGGCGTGGCCGGCAGGGAGAGCAGCCCAGCTGATGGTATTCAGGCACGCAGGGACTCCTGGTCCACGGAGTCCCTGCCTTCTGCTCGCAGCCCTGCCGGTCGGATGTGAATGAGCCCCTCCTGTTGTAGCTACTCCTGCGGTTAGTACCGCGCTGCGGGACCCACGTAGCGGGTCCGGCGAGTTGCTGCCTTTAACCCCGGTGATTACAGGACGTGAAGTATAGCAGCAGCAGGCGGGTTAGTTTAGCCGGCAAGATCCAAGTGAAAGAGTCCCGCTGACAGATTCTCCGGGCCCCCGTTTAATTCCGTGGGTGGGGGGGCGTGGCCGGCAGGGAGAGCAGCCCAGCTGATGGTATTCAGGCACGCAGGGACTCCTGGTCCACGGAGTCCCTGCCTTCTGCTCGCAGCCCTGCCGGTCGGATGTGAATGAGCCCCTCCTGTTGTAGCTACTCCCGCGGGTCCGGCGAGTTGCTGCCTTTAACCCCGGTGATTACAGGACGTGAAGTATAGCAGCAGCAGGTGGCAAAGCTGATTAGGCAAGCACAGGACAAGGCTCCCTGAAGAACGTCAATTGGCACTTGCACTGACACTGCTTTATGTTTCAAAGTCACTGTTAATAATCCTTGATTCTGAAACAATCTCGAAGCAGACCACATACATACTTTTGTGTTTGAAGGAAAGGTGTAGTACAGGAGAAAGGCTGTTAAACTTTTCGACTGGCAATGATGTTAATCGATGCACCATTGTCTAGAATAAAAATGATGGGGCAACCGTTGACCTTTATTGTAATTCTGGGGCAATGTTCAAATGAGTTTTGTTGTTTCATTTAGTGGTTTGCCTTTGTCGTTCGTTCTAACTTGCAAGTAGCCAGACCTAATGTACCAGTCATTCACTGGTCAATGCAATCAGCACTCATCCATCACGTTCACTGGCACTGGATAATTGCTGTGACAAGCCTCTGTAGGATGAACTTACCGACTATCGACCTTGTCTGGTTTCTTCTTGTAACTAATGTAGCTTTTCTGCTTTGTGGGCGTGGCGAGAATGCTTCTGGAACTTTCTGGCATCCATTTTCTCTTCTTGCTGTGCCATAATTAGTTTCTCTTTCGCTTTGCAAAATGATATGAAGTGGTTCTCCTTTCCGCAGCCTTTGCACGTTTGGCCTATAGCTGGACAATTGTCTTCATGTGAAAAAGAAAACCCACATCGGAAACACAACCTTTTCTTCTTTGTAGACGGTGACTACCATGTGTCTACTCTGTGTTTGTTCTTACTATTCATGGACAATACTGATTCATTTTTTGCTGTTCCAACTTCTATGTCAATGGCTTGTTGATCTGCTCTTTTTTCTCAGCCCTTGTGGCCATTAGTGCTTTCTCTAAGCTGAGGGTCTCTCTCAGCACGCATCTTCAGAACGAGTCTGAAAGACAGCCATCGATAACTTGGGAGATGTATGGCTCCTTCTTCATTATATTCACTAAACTTGCAGTGCTTGATAAGCACATCAAGTCATTCAATAAACTCATCCATCGTTTCACCAGCTTACTGTCATGCCTGATTGAAAATATACATTTCCTAGTCGACGTTCAGCATTGGATTTAACTTGGATCCCAATGCTTCTTTGATTTAATGGTATAATACTGCAGCAGCTTGTTATATTTTCTTTGGCACTACTTTCACTCCATGGCAAGGTTCTTCAGATAAGCAAATCATTAATTATAATCTACTTCTCCTAGGGCACTTACAAAGTAATCCAAAGTTTCGATCCATGCAGCCCATCTAGTGCCAATATTCTGCTTTTTGGCTGTGGTTTCAGAAACAGAGCTGCGATGTACTTCGCGCTTCCTTCAGCAGTCATTAACAAATTTCACTATTCTGATGGCCTTTTGGTGTGCTGGATACCACTTCGCACTTTCCTCAATTTAACAGCTCAACCAGGCTTGGTTGTCATCCTCGATTGGAGGTCGTGTGGCACTTCCCTCGCTCGTGCTGGTAAGTACGTTTGTAATTTTGTACCTGGTTGTCACTGCAATTACCGTTTGCTTTAAATGGATAATGGCTCTGTGTTATGATGCAGCACAGTAGCTCTTCTTTTGGCCTTACCAGTGCGTTTCTGACAGGCTTTCAAATGTGCTCCCTGCAGGACCTTGCGTTTCTTCGAGGGCCATATATGGGCTGGAGGGGGGTTTCATTTCCACACACGCCAACTTCAAACTGCTTCTCATCGAAATTGGGCACACACTAGGTGTTAAACTTCCAGGGAGAGCGAGCAGTCTTGTGTCTTCAGGGCACTGATCCCACACTTGTCGCCAGTTGTAGTGTCCTCCCTAGCCTGGAAGCATGCAAATGAATACGGCACACAGAGAGCTCTGGATTGTACGTCTTTATTCCTCAGCATACAATCACATTCTGCTCTCTGATTACTTAATACCCACACCTTAACACCTCCCAGCAAGTTATGTACTTCTACTATAAAGTCCGCCCAGAACCACAACAGTCTTAGCACACATAGTCACAACACTACAGATAAGTCTGGACATTTGTCCATTTTGCTGGATCTAGTGTTATGGCACACTGAACAAATCGACGTATTTAGGCGGTAGGCTATAGTTTGTTCAGCAGAGCTGGCATATACCGGTGTAAGCCTCTGATCCTACAGATTTTCAGAAGGTCTCTGCAGTGAACGAAATACAAAAAAACCATGACCAGTGCAGGAAGACAGGGGATAAATACTGAAGCGTTGCTGGAAAGTGAATCTAGAAGTGTCTTCTTGAGGGAGTATGGTCAACAGCAGTGAGGAGACGAGCAGTCACCCTGCAACGCCGTCTCTGCTTGCTCCCAAAGAGCACGAACAAGCAGAAAAGAAAGGTCCTGAAAGGGATTATTTCTAATGAATCTTGGAAAGGGCTTGTCTTTCTTCTGAAGCCTAGAACCCTCCACTGGGCCCATGAAGCTGCCACATGCGTTCCGGGCAGTTGAAAGCTAGAGGAATCTTTCACTAGGAAGAGGAATTGATGATATAAGTAAATACACGTTATATGTGTGCCATAATAGAGAAAGTCATAAGACCACAGCTTCTACTCTGAAACTCTTTGTAGTCAGTATATACTGGAGTACGTGCACATTAATGTTTAGCTTACCTACCATAAGGGCCTGCTGAGCTTTCTCTGAACTCATTTCTGCCACATCCTCCCATGCTACGTGAAAATGACACAACCAGTCAGTGTCACTTTAACAGCAATTTGAATGCTGGAAAGTTTGAGCCGATGTCTACAATTGTATTAGCAAATCCACAAGTCCCAGAACGTAAATAATGTTGGCTGAAGAATTATACATGACACAAGGCCATCTTGTAGCTACACAATCCAATTACACTTCTCACAAAGCATTGTGTATTTTATGTCTGCCCCAACTTGGTGTTTTTGATTCTCCAAACATACACTGATGTGATGCAGTGCTGCTATATAGATGCAAAGTGAACCTCACATTATAAAAAGTAGTGTAGAAAGTTCCACCACTTTGCTTGGAGGAATTTGAGCAATGGAGGAGAGGCTGAGGAAGATGAAAGATGATGGAGAGAAGGTAATTAAAGACAGGAGGATGGGAAGAGGAAATTCATATTGGACGGTCAGGAGAGAGGATTTATAGTATACCAACTTGTGCTTTGAAAACCATAGAACTATCTATGTGTTAGAGGATGTGTGAGGCGCTGGAATGATGAGAGGCTATGAAGAGGCTGCCTCCAGGTCACTAGCCACATGCAGGGGCAGGTGCAAGGTCTGCCTTTACGGGACTAAGGTACTTTGGCAGAGATGGAAGGGTCATGTATAGACATGGTAGAGTGAGAGGCTGAAAATGGTTCACACTGAAGAGGTGCCACTGCCAATCAGTTCTCGATTTCGGAAGTAACAGGGTGATTATGCTTCAGTCCAGTAATGAGGAACATCGTCAGAGTGGGTTGTAAAGGCTTTAGCTCTGAAATAGTGGGGCCACAGTGCCGCAGATCAGGATAGAGGCACACTGGCACATGAGTGTGGGAAGGCTCTAGTTTTGAAACAGGAAAGACATTGCCTTGAATATCTGGATTGAGGCACACTGGCATATCTGCTGACCAGGGTACCACTATCACAATTGCAGTGGGGTCAAGCCTGGTGTAATGGCTTGTCATAAGAGATAGCAGTACTCCTTTGGTTCCTAACTGACTTCATAGTAGAATGATGTAGTCAATGGGGTGTGTCTGGGTGTGGTTATTAAAGTTTGATACGCAGTGCGTAAAGTTAATGGTTACACTCTGAAAAATAAAGACATGCAATACAAAGCTCCATGTGTGGCATGATCATTTACATGCTCCCAGGCTGGGGAGGACGTTACAACTGGCGCGAGATAGGAGATCTGTAACTCGACGAATCAAGAGTGTTCTCGCAAAGAGTTTGCTGAGGTCCAGCTAACTGCTCGTACATGCCACAGGTGCCTCAGTTGAAGTGAAAGTCAGAGGTTGGTGTACGTGGAGTCAAAGCGCCACTCCAGCCAGTACAAGGCTTTTGAAGAAGGCCTACAGAAAAACTCCCTCATTGTCTGCATGGAACCAGCTGGTAAGGACAGGAAAAGAGATACTGCGCCACAACATAACACAGAGCCACCATCAATACAGTACAAGTAACGCTAAAGGCATGGAAAACCAGGTACAATGCAGAATATTTAGAATGGCAATGACCATGTACAGGAGACAAAACTGCTACTTGCTGCCAAAGTAGAAGTTGGCGCCTCACAAACTTGGTTCGGGCATGACAAACCAGATGTCAGCACACTGCTTGTGCTTGATGAAGGTGCTGGTCCAAGTGGGCAGCCAACATCGCCAAAGCGGGCCCGTCTCTCGACAACAGGAAGTTAAACAGGTGGTTATGATGCCGCCATGTTCTTGAAACCACCGCTTTTATTAGGTACCACCAAAAAACAGAACATTGGCGCCAGATGGACTGCCTGGATTAAAATATTCGATGATTTCATTGATGTGCTGACAGAAGTGACAAAAAGATCATCAAATATCCAAAGAACCTAGCAGGTGAAGGAGTAAAAGAAGTGATAAAGAAAATACCACACACTGATTAAGTATTATACTGTCAAATCAGGGAGACGTTAAACAACAAGTTTAACCCAATGCTGAATGTCAACTAGGACAGGTAAATTTTCAACCAGGAAAGACAAAAAGCTGGTGAAACAATCGATGAGTTTGTGGAAAGACTTGATTCACTCAAACATTGCAAGTTTAATGAATTCAATGAAGAGGTAACCATAGGTCTTGATTGGCGTCTCTCCAATTCATTCAGACAATGAATGCTAAGAAAGAGTATACATAGCTGACAGAATAGAGGAACGGGCTGATCGACAAGCTGCTGATATGGAGGCCAGAATAAATCAGCACTGAGCATAAAAAGTAAGAGGAGACACAAGGTGGAAGGCCACAAACTGATGTCTTAGAAGAAAAAGAAACTGTGTTTTCGATGTGGATTTTCTTTTCCACATGAAAGTAAACGTCCCACCATTGGACAGACATGCAAATGGTGCGGAATGAAAAAAATGTCAATGGTTTGCAGAGTTAAAGAAAAACTAAGTGAGCCAGTTCCTATCATTGTTTCATGGACTAGGAAAACTTAAAACAATGAAAGAGCAACTTCATAATTAATGACAACGTGTGTCCTGTTGTTAAACGACATCACCGAATTGGATTCCATTTACAGGAGACCGATGAGAAAGAGCTAGAGACATTATTAGAGCATGATATCATTGAACCCTCTACTGGTCCAACACCATGGGTTTCACCCATAGTTGTAGTACCAAAAAAGGACACTGGAGGGGCTGTGCGCTTTTGTGTTAATTTGTGCCAAGCTAACAAGGCGATCAAGAGAGAATGACATCCAGGTCCACACATTGCAGACATGATAACACAGCTGATTGCTGCCAAAGTCTTTTCTCACCTTGATATGAACAAAGGATATCATCAACTCTAACTGGAAGATAATTGCAAGTACATTACTACCTTTTCAACCCATGTTGGTTTGTTCAGATATAAAAGATGATGTTTCGGAGAGTCATCAGCTGCAGAACTCTTTCAAGATGTAATTCGCCACATAATACAGCCTGTCACCCATGCTTTCAATTACAGCAATGATATATATGTCTTTGGGTCCACGTGAAAGGAACATTACAAAGCTCTTACCCAAGTGTGTTGTTTGCCTGCTGATGCCGGTCTTGTGTTAAATGCAGAAAAGTTTGAGTTCTACAAAACAAAGCTTGAATTCTTCAGTCAAATTTTCTTTGATGGGAGGGGTGTTAAAATGCAAGCCTCGCCATCCACCAGTCCCCAAGAGGTGTAACCATGCTGCGATCCTTCCTTGCCATGACCAATTATTGCTCCAGGTATATTTGTGATTTTGCCATAGTAAGTGCCCCACTGAGAGACCTACAAAACACAATGTTTCATTTCAATGGTCACATGAAGGTGATCAGAGTTTCAAGAAAATCAAACATGCAATCGAGAACGCCACTGAAATAGCCTATTTTAATCTAAAATTGCACACAGAAAGTAAAGTAAAGTCCACATTTGTAAAGCGCACAATCACCCGTAAGGGTCTCTAGGCGCTGGGGGCCGTCGGGAAGATTAAGCGAGCTATTGCCCAGAGCCACATGGTGCTGGGCTAACCTGCCGCCGGAGCCGGGGATCGAACCGTGGTCCCCAGATTCCAGCGTCAGTCGCCCTGGCCGCGGCGCCACACCTCTCCCACAGAAAATGCTGTTGATGCAAGCCCAATAGGTTTGGACTTCATCCTTGCCCAACCCAATGGACATTTAAATGCTCCACAGCACACTGTGGCTTACGCTAGCAGGAGTTTGTCACCTACTGAATGTGCCTGTTTGAAACCTGAAAAAGAAAGCCTACAGTGGTGTAGGCTCTTGAACACTTCCATGTATGGAAAGTATTTCCCTCTGGTAAATGATCACCAGGAGTTGCTCACTAGTTTCGGCAATCCAAAAGCCAAGATGCTCCCTCACATAGAGAGGCGGGGGTTACAACTGCAGGAATGTGATTACAGTATCGCACACCGGCCAGGGAAAAATCAAAATCCCAATGACTACTTTTCACGAGTGCCAATACAGTGTCATGGTACCACGTCTAAAGCGGCTGAAGCATATGTTAACTTCATCGTAAAGTCAAGCACACCTGCCACAATATCAGTAGAACAAATTATTGCTGCCACGAGCAAAGATAGAGACATGTTAACACTAGAAGGCATCATTGCACATCAATTCTGGAGAAAACATATGCGACCTCTTATGGACTACATTAAGTACCAGAAATTTAAAAAGGTGAAGGGTGAGCTTTCCATTACCCAAGAAGGGATTGTATTACAAGGTTTGAGAATTGTCATACCTGAAAGTTTGAGACAATACGTTATTGAGCTGGTGCATGAGGGACATCATGAAACTACTGTCACCAAATGAGCCCTCCGAGCCAGAGTGTGGTTCCCTCACCTTGATGAAAGAGCTGAGAAGGAATTACATGCATGTCATTTGTGTTACTGTTTATCTCCCCAAAACCACTCAGCATCCTGTGAACATGTTTGACCTTCCAAAGCATGTGGGGGAGAGGATTGCCGTTGACTTCTTTGGACCCCTTGATAATGGACATCATCTCATGGTAGTGATTGCCGAGTACTCACCTTTTCCCCATGCCGGAAAACCTCTTGTCAACCACATATGACAAAGTCATTGCAAAATTAAATGGCATTTTTGCAACATGGGGCGTTCCTTCGGTATTGAAGTCCGGCAATGGCCCACCTTTCAACTACAGAGAGTGTACATATTTTCTCACTCACTTAAATGTCAAGCATCAGAAAAGCACAACTCTCTGGCCACAGGCAGATGGCATTGTTGAACACTACTGGAGAGCCTCAAAAGAGCCATTCAGTGTGCTGCACAGAAAAAGCTTGAACTCAAATCAGCTCACCATTCTGCCTTTCGTGACTACTGATCAACACCCCAAACCCTGCCACCCTGATGTTTGGGAGAGCGATGGGAACTAAATTGCCACAATGGACCCCTAGCTGATCGTTTGACACCAATAAGGTTTGCATCATTGATTCATCTCACAAGCTCAAAATGAAAACCTGTGTAGATAAGTGCCAATCTGTTCAGGACACAGTCTTTTAGATGGGAGATCGAGTCCTTCTCAAGCAGAAACGGAAACGCAAGTATGATACTCCATTTGATGCTGACCTCCTGAGGTTTGTGACTAGCTAAGTGCACATGGTGACTGCTCAAGGTCCTGGAAAGTCCATTACGAGAGACTCTTCAAATTTAAATGCCTGACTGTGTGTTTATCAGCTCCGGTTGTCAGGAGTGAGACCATACTATCTGCGAGTACTGATGGCCCAAGTGACGCTTCTGTGCCAGTCTCACCAGTTCCTGCTGTGGAGATCTCTCCTGATCAACCTCGCATGAGGAGATCTGGAGACTCAATGAGGAGTTATAATGTATATATGTTGTTTTTATTTAACAACGGGGGAGATGCGGGGCTCGAGTCGGGGGTACACACGGGTGGACGGCGTCCACCCACTCTTTTCACAGGGTGGACGCCGTTCACCCTGGCAAGAAGTTGAGCCACTCTAAAATATGCTGAACTCGTCCCGGTGTAAGTTTGAGGCACCGGGATTCATTCATTAGAGCCTGCTCGCTATCTGCTTTCCTTCCGAGCAGCAACGTTCACACAGGGAGGGGGTTTTGTCATTTGAGACTCCAGCTGGGCCATACGAAGGCCGAACTTAAGGGCCCATTTGGCCTTCTTTTGTCAGAGAATCCAGGCTGGGGGCTGCCTGTAGCCTCACACCTAGTTGTAAATACAGAGGAAGGGAAACAAAAGCAGCAGCTTGTTAACACTTCAAAGGCGCATAAGAGAGGCACGATTTTAACTTTATTCGGAGCCCCATATAGAATAGATATTCATGCACTGTAAGAATGTCAGATGTGTTACTCTGTCCCAGTGCAAAATGAGAATTTAAATACCAGTATTTTTTATATGTTTTACAGTGCTATTCATCCCAATGTAGGGTGCCAGATCACTTAACAGCAAACATACATATAATATTGTCAATAAATCACAAACATTTGAAAATCATTGTACAGGATGTGTTACATAAGACAGTGAGGGTTACTGGTTGTAGGAGTCACATATCATCTTTGAGACCTCACTCTGCTATACTAGAAGGATTACAATGGAACTGCATGTAACAAAAGGATCTGTGTTGAAAGCAGTAAGCCACTTACCTATCTACATAAAATTAAATCTGCCATCTGCATTTTACATGATGTGCTTTACAGGAGGCGCATTAACCCTGTATGCTACTTTAAGTCAAAACTAGGCTAGACAAAAACAGATCTTTCCATCAAATGTGTTAACCCCCAGGCAGCTAAAGCAATCACATCTACATAGAAAGTTGCTGCACGTGGAATATTATGCCTGGTGGGGTAGGATGGCTGCAGAGTTAGAGGCATGCTGTATTAGGGTATGTTTTAGATGTGGTGTGGAAGCCCTGCCAATATTTTTTATTGGCTGGCGTCATCGTCCATGGTAAATGCTGGCTTCCGATTGATAATGAGGCTTGTTAGTCCCTCCTTGTTACCGTCCTGTCTACTTTTGGGACCGCCCATCAGGACTGGATCTTTTACTTGCGGCGTTATACTGTCTCCTTCAATTAGTCGTTAAGCACACTTTTTCCATTCGGCTGCGAAGCAGGATGCAAATATAAACAAGCAGCAACAGCTTCTTTTTTTTACACTAAATAAAGCCCAGCTCTCTAGAGTGCAGCACACTTGTTTAAGTTGCAAATTATTCGTCATCAAACAGACAATATATGTTTAATTATAAATCTGCTCTAATACATGTCTAATGTACATGTCTTATTTGCAATTGTATTTAGCTTATTTTGAAATGAGACAATGGCAGTTGCGTCATAAGCGTTTCATAAATCCTCGTTTTCTTCATGGTTTTAGTACATTATGGAGTGACAGTCTGGTACTATTCTAAGACGGCGATCACGTTTGGTTGCTTCCCAACTACTTGCCAGTTCGGTCTTTTTGCATGTACAAGGCACAAACTTATTTAGAGAGTGCAGTGCCTTTGTCAAAATTCTGCGTAGGCGTACTCGCCCTCTAAGAATAGTCTGCAGAAAACACCACTTGACTAAACAAATGGGGGTGCGAATAATCAGCGATTTGATCAAAATAAGCTGAAACTCTCATTAACAAAGTCAGGTCTTACTAAAACGCATCTGTTTATGCTGCTCCAGAGACCACGCCGGGCTATCGACAAGTTTATATTTTAGTCACATTAACGTATGTCCTTGCCCAGCCCCCCGTTTGGGGCTATTGCAGATGGTATCGTCGCCATGTCAGCATTGCTGCCGCGGCTGTCAACAACAGGGCCAGTGGCGGCGGGATGGAAGGTAGTGGCGGTGGTAAACATAACAGGGGCGCTTTGAAGGTAAGGCACACGTCATGTCTTGCAGAAGGCCACAAGATTTTATGCGAAACGGGCAGATGCACTGTGACGCAAAAGCCCCTCTCAGGGGATATGTCTGTATGAAACCCATAGCTCAAAGTGCCGGGTTGCACTTGTTCCCAGTTAGTCACTGGCTGGCAGGTATGCATGCTTGCTTATAATTGTCCTTGTATGTCTTTGATGTAAAAAGAGAAAGGTTACTCAGGATTTTCCGTCATGAAAGGAAAAAATAATAGTTGACTTATAGGTTTTGAAATAGAAGGAAAGTGAGCGATCCACCTGAAACAAAAAACGCAATTAATACAACGAGGTGGCTGGTGGTTGTATTCGAATCAGTACCTCAAACGTTTAATTGCAAAAAAAATAGCTGTTGGTTTAAAAAAAGCTTCCCGACGCAGACAGCTTGTTTAGGTGCACAGTACGTAGGGAAAGGTCTTTATTCCCATTATTAATCCAAGATAGGAAAGGAGGATGTCCTTAGAGTAAAAATAAAATGTAAGATTTGCTCTATACTTTTCAGAACTTACTGAAAGAGGAATGTGAAATATTGCTGGGGCAGGCCTTGTGATATTAACTACTAATGTACATTAAACCAGTAATTACATATATAATATACAACTATGTACATTAAACCAGTAATTACATATATAATATACAACTACATTACCCAAATGAGAACCGGACATCTATTGTGCTGGATACATACAATGGAACCGTTCTAGAATGTTTATTTTTGCTTCCCTATTGTCTGTTATTAATTTGAAGTACTGCCATTCCGAGGACTAAAACCTCGCACACAAAGCCCATCTCCGCCTCTCCACATCCAGCACGAGTGACCCCCACTCCAACACAGAACGCCTCCACTTCCAGATCCAGATGAACCCCAGGACCACGCTACGCGGCACCCTCATCTACAGACCACCAGGACTTCGCACCCACCATGCAGCAACCATCGCTGAACTCGATGCACCCCACGCCATCACCTCCACGGGATACATTCTGCTTGGTGACCTGAACTTCCACCTCGACAACGGCATCGACCCCGTCCCACTGCTCTCCTCGACAACCTTGCCAAACTAGGACTGAAGCAGCTTGTCAACACACCCACTCACAGGGCGGGCCACACCCTCGACCCCCATCTTCGCGGGAGGAACTAACATCTGCTTCCAGCACATCACCAAGCCCCTCTGGAGTGACCACCACTGCGTCCACTTCACCTTCAACACCACCTCTGCACCAAAGCCCGCACCACGCCGCCACAATGGAACTGGAGCAAGGTCACAGGGGAACTCCTCAACACCACCCTCCGCCAACACCATCCCAGCGCCACAACAGACCCGAACATTGCAGCCAGGGATCGTCACCACTGGGTCTCCCACTGCGCCGACAAGCGCGCACCCCTCCGCCACCCGCAAAACAACGCCCGCCGAACGCTCCGGCAGATGCCTGGAGAAGTCCTGGCGAAACCTGAAAACATTGAACAAACAACCACAAGAGCGCCCTGAAGAAATACCACGAGCGCATCAAAGACACAAAACGGACCTTCATAAGAGACAAAGTTCAGACCAACACGACCAACGCCAAGGAACTGTTCAACGTCATAAAGCAGTTCGCAAAACCCACCTGCGAAGCCACGGACACAACCTCCTCCCAGAAACTCAGAGACAAACTCAGCTCCTACTTCCATCTGAAGATAAAGGCCCTCTACGACGACTTCAGTGAACCTGAGACGAGCACCACCGCCCTACCCATCGCCGCAGATAACCCCACCATCACATCCTGGGACCCACCCACAGCCGAACTCATCACTGCGACAATGCAGAAGACCCACTCCGGAGCCCCAACAGACCCCTGCCCACCACACATCTTCCACAGGGCCGCCACCGTCATCACACCCGAACTAGAACGCACCATCAACGCCTCCCTTAGCACAGGCATCTGCCC
Source organism: Lissotriton helveticus (assembly GCF_964261635.1). NCBI lineage: Eukaryota > Metazoa > Chordata > Amphibia > Caudata > Salamandridae > Lissotriton > Lissotriton helveticus. The sequence goes on from NC_136072.1 coordinate 892,361,841, forward strand.
TGACGACTGGAAGTGGGCAGAGATTAAACTCCTCCTCAAGAAGCTATCAGCTGACCCAACGGACCTGAAGAACTACCGGTACATCTCTCTGCTCCCCTTTGCAACCAAGGTCACAGAGAGACTAGTGAACACCCAGCTGACCGCCTTCCTGGGAGAAAACTCCATCCTGGACACCTCACAGTCTGGATTACGCAGCAACCACAGCACCGAGACCGCCCTCCTCGCTGCCACTGACGACATCCGCTTGCTGCTCGACCAGTGACACAAAGCGGCCCTCATCCTCCTTCACCTCTCCGCAGCTTTTGACACCATGTCACATCGCACCCAGAATACACGACGCAGGAATTCAAGGAACCGCCCTTGAATGGATCCAATCCTTCCTCTCTGGCAGAATCCAGAGGATCCGACTCCCCCCCTTCATCTCCGAGCCCACGGAAATCAACTGCGGAGTCCCCCAGGGATCTTCACTAAGCCCCACGCTCTTCAACATCTACATGGACCCTTTCGCCGCCATTGTCAGACATCATGGGCTCAGCATCGTATCCTAAGCCGACGACACCCAGCTCATCCTCTCGCTCACAAAAAATCCAGAGAACACCAGACTCTGTTTCCAGGAGGGCATGACGAATGTGGCAGCCTGGATGAACAACAGCTGCCTAAAGCTAAACTCAGAAAAGCAGAGGTCCTCATCCTCGGCCCCTGCACCTCCGCCTGGGACAACACCTGGTGGCCCTCCGCCCTAGGGAGCCCACCCACCTCCACAGACCACGCTCGGAACCTCAGCATCATCCTGGACTCCTCCCTCTCCATGAACCGCCAGATCAACGCCGTCGCCTATCCTAGTTTCAACTGCCTGCGCATCCTCCGTAAGACTTTCAAGTGGATTACCCCCCCCCCCGACTGCAGAAGGACCGTCACCCACACACTCATCACCAGCAGACTAGACTACAGCAACGCCCTCTACGCCGGAGTCAACAAAACACTCATGCACAGACTCCGGACCATCCAGAACGCCGCAGCCAGGCTTGTCCTGGGAACACCGCGCCAGGAGCACCCAACACCTACGAGGCCTTCACTGGCTCCCCGTCGAGAAGAGGGTCACTTTCAAACTCCTCACCCACGCCTACAAATCCCTCCACAACATCGGACCCAAATACTTAAACAAGAGAGTATCCTTCCACGTACCCAAGAGGGACCTCTGCTCCGCAAGCCTCACCCTGGCAGAGGTCCCCCGCATCCGCAGAAACAGGACCGGTGGGAGAGCCTTCTCCCATATCGCTGCTAAAACCTGGAGCACACTCCCTCTGGACATCAGACGCTCCCCGACCTGCACACATTCAGGAAGGACCTCAAGACCTGTCTCTTCAACTAATCTGGAGCCGCCCCACCCTCCCAGCCCCAGCGACTTGAGACCCTCACGGGTGAGTAGCGCGCTATATAAACCTCCGATTGATTACACAATTTTAATATAACCCAATCATCTGTTTTAGACAAAATTAGCTCAAAGTTTTTATAATTTCCTACAAGAGAAGACTGTCTTCCGATTAACAGCATCAACGTCAAAGGAAACGATTGATCACCTTTCCCAGAGACAAAGTATTTTTAAAAAAAAGCATTTGCAAAGCAATAGGTCTCGCATTTACGCGAGTTTGAGCTATTGACATTGCAAATGACAATGCCTTTTATTTCGTTTTTCGTTTTTAAAACATAAATAAAAGACATCGTCATTTACAATGCCAATAGCCTAAACTCACGTAAATGCGAGACCTATTGCATGGCAAATGTTTGTTTAGGACTTGTGCCCTGGGGAGATGTAATGTCTTGTGATTAGAGATAACGAACAACTCTGGTCCCTAACGGACTACCTCGTAGCATGATGTAATCAATGGGGTGCATAATGACTAATCAATGGGGTGAGCCTGGGTGTGGTTAACAAAGTTCGGTATGCAGTGCATACAGTTAACAGTTACAGACTGAAGAATAAAGACGAATAATACAGAGCTGCGTGTGTGGCGCGTAATCATTTAAATGCTACCGGGTTGGGGGAGACACTACTGCTGGAACAACGTATTCCACATCTGTCATTTTTATATAACAACATAATTCATTCTGGGAGCTGTGAAATTAATTCACTTTAATTCAGTAATTAGACTAGACCCTTCAGAGCAATAACCTGTCTGCAGTAACATTGCCGCAGGACAACGGAATGGAAAGCACAGGAGAATGGATGGAGTCCTTGGGGAATAGAGCACAGGGGCGAGATACGAGGAGAAGATTAGCTTCACGCTCACAACAAAATGACAGGCTAGATAATGCACAACAAAAGCTTTAATAGGCCGAGTCCATTGAACGTGAACCGGCACTGGTGAAGAGTTTGCTTACCAACATTAACCCGGTATGCACCTGTGATTTCTCTCGCTCGGCTCGCCTCGGGCTTGGGCGCAGGCTTGCTCGGTTTGACAGGTCGGTAGGCATCAGATTGCAGAGAAGGCGGGTCATGCAGCAGCTAAATATTCAGACACTCGCACATGAAGTCTTCTGTTGCCCCCACCATGAGCTTCTGATGAGCGTTCTCGACAACCAATCATAGGCCACGGTTCAATTTTGCCCCCACCCAACCGTCCAAAAAAAACATTGACAGTTGTCCCGAAAACCAATCGTGGCCCTGGTTAGCACTGACTGTCTCACAGCCAATACAGTGGCGACTTATCTAACCACCAATCCCATATCTCTATGCTTTTTCAGCCACTTTTGTAGTTTCGCCTAGTTGATTGGCTGCTGCGTCTGTGTATTCACAACCACGGGATGCAAGACTTCCGTTGCGGGAGCTGTAACGGAGGACGAATTTTAGTCTCAAATGCGGTCTTGTTATGGAAAATTCTGGGAAGATAATCGCTTTATCAGGTAAACCCAACTGAACAGACAAACGAAACGGTCGTAAATATAATTGAGTTAGCTGTGAGGACCGAAGTGCAAAGTCGTTGGGGCAGGAATAGTGGTCACGCTGGGGAAAGTGCAGACAATCAAGGGTATGGGAGAACGGAGAGGAAGAGAAGGAGAACATAACACGTTTATTTATGCATGTTGTGGAGAGTGAGGCGTAGGGGGGATCAGCGCCCGTAGAGGAGATTGGATCGCGAAGCCACGGAGGAAAGTAGAGCGAAAGGTGCAAACTCAGGGGGAATACGGCTGGTAACATTAGAACGTAAGGTCCAAAATACATGGGGAAGCAGAAAAAAATCAATTATGCAGTGCTGTGCTGGAGCGTTCAGCACCGAGTTTTGTTGCTAACACTTACATTTTCCGTTTTTGTAACGCAAACATTGTACACGGCAGACACTGTGTTTTACATGTGTGGTGTACTATTTGTGCATATTCATGTTTCGATGCCCTGAAGCTAAGGTATTTTATAAGATGATATGGCATATGATTTTTCAAAAAGTAAAGGTACATTGGATTTCGCTCATCGCTCATAAGAGGAAGTGTTTTATAATGTATTGGTAATGGTGTATGCATTATGGTTAGGGTGTATGCATAATGAAAAGTCTATGGGGAAGTATTTTATGATGCCCAAGTTTTACTTGTAATTTTACTAGTTATTAGTATGTTTCACTTTTACAGTGCTACAGTGTGTTCACAGAGTTTCATTCGTGTGAGAAATCGCTCACCGGTGTGTTGCACAGTTCGCTAATGTTTTACTAGTGTATTTTCTTTCCTACAGTTTAGTGTGTAGTAATGCTACAGTTTTACGCGCTTATTAATGGATGGGTCGTCCTTGTGTTTGTGGGTGGACATCAGTTATACCTTAAATTAGGGATAAGTCTGGGCAATAGCCTTGTCACTATCTAGTCCCTTTTGTCAAACATTGGGTTGGGATTGAGTCCCAGTTAGTAACCTCGTCAGGAGGTTTGGGTCATGGGGTAGCTCCCATATAAAATCGTTATGTATAACTCTTTCACAGGGTTGGACATATGGGTCTATATCCCATTGGCAGTTGTGCGCAGTACTAATTTACAACCAGGGTATACCCCATTTACAGTTGCGCACAGTACAAAAGTACAACTAGTGTGTGTGTTTTGGGTGCTAGCCCCTCACACAATGTTATGGGTCATCCCGTATCTTGGTAGTTCCCTTGTATTTGGGATAGGTGTTGCGGGGTATTCTACCTTTTGCTTTACAGTATAGTAGTTTACAGCTTGTTTCATTATATTTGTACTTGTGTCTCTATACTACGCTTCTTAATGCTTTTATAATTTATGGGGCAGAATGGGGAATATTGTTACACGTTTATTTTATGTTGTATTTTTTCCATCTTTTCTGGATCTGTATTCATTTTTCTGAGATGTTTTGCTTTATGTTGCATCCCGGAGTTATGAATTGTACTGTTGCATCCCAGAGTTATGAATTTACTGCTTACTTGTGTATAGTTTTTTCCTTTATTTGCTATTGTTGTTTTTTTGTAATGGAAAGGGATAATGTTATATCCTAAGTATTGCATTTATGTGTAATCAGCCTAGGTCCTCCTAGCTGCTCGCCCAGAGTGAGAGATGGTAATGGAATGTTTGTGTGACTGTGATGCGTGGAAAGCCTGGGTGCCTGAGTGGATGTGTGGATGACAGTTGGAGATGGGCTGAGCAGCTAGGAAGGCTGTTCCTGGTGGGGCTGTTACATGACTCGTACCCATCTAGAGCTGGCTGGACTAAGATTATTAATATCCTGACGTGGATCTAGTAAAGAAGACTTGAAACTACACTACAAGGCTACCAGTGTTTCTATGTAGGCTACAACACATTTCATGAATGATTATTTATGCAGCATAGTTTTCTAACTGAAGCATGCCTAAATTAATAATTATTTTCTAGCAAATAAAAACAGATCGATCTAACCACTTGGTGAAAGACTAAACCCATTTAGTTACGGAAGGGCACTCCCCACATGTTTTTGTTTATCCAAAATTGGACGGAGAATCAGGACTCTCAAATAAGAATTGTGCAAAAAATCTGAGCATCCAACATTTTCCCCCTTCTCATTTGAACAGGAGAAAGCCAGTGAATACTTCAAAATATGAAGGATGAGAAAAAACTGTGAAAATAGTTGCACAGACAACAGTTTACCCTTTTGAAATAAATTTAAAAAAAAGTGGTATAATTTTTCCCTGTGGAGTAGGGTAGATTGTTAACCAGAAAAATACTGGACTGCAAAGTTGCAATTAGTGATTAAGTCTCCCTTATAACTAAGATAATTAATTGAAGACTAGTAAGAATCTAAACTGAAAGGGAAAGAATTTAGTCATGACTGGGGTCGGAAGGATTCAAACCAAAGAGTGAATTTATTCTAAGAGCGTAGCAAAGAAAGTTGGGTTTTAAAAGTGAGTTCAGGTTTATTTGTGCTGTTCGTAACCTCACAAGAGATCCACAAAACGTTGAAAACAAAGATAAATATATTATAGATAATTGATGAAAATATTTTTAGTACAATATTAAAAACAGTTTGAAAAAAACAAAAACCACAACAATTTGCGTTAAGTAAAAGAAGCCACAATATAAGCTAAAGCCTCTAGTAGTCCAATCTCTAAGTAAACTGGTTCTCCTTGTACAGATTGATCAAGACTGCCTATCCTTTTTAGGTTTCGACTTGGCGAGGGGCGAAGCCCCTCCCAGATCGAAATCTTTTGTTTTTAGTAGTGAGGTTCGGACCGCCTCTGTTTCCAATTGGCTAGCTCCATAAATGGAGGCTAGCCATTGGGAGACAGAGGCTGTCAATCGCGCTTTCTCACGAAAACGCGATTCGGGGGCGTTTCTGGTGCTTTTTTAAGCCCCGCCCCTTTGTCCCGGGCCGCGCTGCGATTGGCTGCCGGCCCGGGACACCCCTGTGACGTCATTCCTGGGCCGCGCTGTGATTGGCTGCCGCCCGGGACACCCCCGTGACGTCAGCCAATCACAGCGCGGCCCGGGACCTGACTTGTTGTAGATAGGCCTCTAAATTGTGTTTTTATCTTGTCACTCCAGAACAATACATGCTCGTGAAAATCACTGCTGAAGAGGTCAGTCACAGAGTCCAAATGACTGACTGTTCACTTCAGTCACAGGCAGGATACCCGGCTCAGTTACAAACTCCCATAGACTGACAGTCACCTCATGACACACACTGCACGCTCAGGTCACAGTCAAGATCGGCGGCTGACTGCTCAGTTACAGTCAGTCACGGACACGAGCTGCCCGGGCCAGACGCCGTCCGATAGCGGTCAGTACCAGGGCAGCCCGGTGGGGGGAGGCTGCGGCTGCTCTCGGAGCTTCTAGGGACGGATGTCCCCGCCCAGAGCGCCGCGTCACTTCCTCTCATTCACATGCACGCTGGAGGAGGAGAGACGGGCACCGGCTGCAGGAAACACTCCCCTCCGCCGAGCGCCAGTCCGCCGGGCTCCATGCACCGACCGGGGGACTAAGGAGGCACAATGTGGCGGGGACCGGGCAGGGCGATCACGGCGTGCCTGCTGCTCACCCAGCTGCACCTGGCTCCAGGTGGGTCCCTGCGAGGGTGTGTGTGTGTGTACTGAGAGGAAGCGGCGCCGGCTGCACATGCAGGCAGCCCTTACTGCCTTTATCGGGCAAACCCCCGTGTTTTCATCTGTGGGATTAAATAGCGTGTGCCAGGCTGGTTGTGGCACAGTGATGCGGTATAGTGCCCAGTTGTACATGCATCCATTGAGTGGTGTTTGTAGGGAGACCCCGGTGGTACCTCTGCCAATGACAGTTCCGGAGGACACTTCCTTGGCGAGGCGCCTCATGCAAGAGGAAGCTGGCAGCATCAGCTGCTGCTGGGCCTAACGGGAGCTTTATTGTAAAGTTCATTGTGCGGTGTCGGTCTGGTGGTGTTTGAGAGGGCTGTTGTCGCCTCCAGCTTGGAGCGGCACTGCCCCGTTTTGTCATCGGTGACCAGACACCCAGCGATGGGGGCGTGCGTGTGTGGTCCCCTGGCGTGCTGCCATCATTAGGGATGCGCGCGTGTGCCTTGTTAGTGTTTACATGGGCGATCCCGCGGGATCGATCACTTTTTGCACACACGGGTGTCGGTGGAGCCGGGGCCGTCCCTCGCACGTCCTCCGCGCACGCCGGGCTCGGTGCAGGGTCGCGTCTCCGTGCGCACCAGGCTCGCCCCGCCGTGCCTTTGTTCACAGATCGGTGTGACAGCCGCTGAGCTCTGGGCTGTGCCCCCGGTATTAGCGGCTGTGGGGTGGGAGGGAGCCGCGCTGCAGGTGCACGTGCGCTTGGAGTGGTCTTCAGGGGGCGGTGGGTTCAATCGGTGAGGGATGGACTAGTGAATACGGGGTGAGGTGTGTCCCGTGCACTAGAGGGGAGAGGTGTTACTCCATGGTGCGTTGGGCTGCAGTCCTGGGATGTGTGTGGGCTGCAAACATGAGTATATGGTGCTCCATAAAAACGGAGGGCCGCTCCTGGGAATTAAACACGCAAATGCTATGTTGTCCCTTGCCTTGAGAGGCACATTTAGTGTTTTCTTGATTGTTAGCCAGTAGCTCTTTGCATTCTGGGACTTGTAGTTTTTTGCATTGTAAGTATGGGCTCGCAATTCCCAGCATGCAAAAGGGGTTTTGACATGGAGTCACTTGGCATCTTTGAGAAGTCTTTCCAAGGGTAAGGGACTGCAGTAGTGGAGAAGGGTGTGCTGTAGGAACTCATTGTTACTGCAAGGAGTGAGGTTAGAGGGCGCCGCGTCCAGGGGAGAGGTGAGCCCCAGCAGGGGAGTTAGAGGGGTCAGGTGGGATGAAAGCGATGGAGGCTTGTTTATATAGCACTTCTACTATTTCTATAAGCACTAGACCTTAGTAAAGTCTTCCATTTTGCCCGTTCTTCTATATTTGAAAACACCAACGATCTCACCCGCTGTCTACACATGAGGGATCCTGAGTGTGTGCGTGCATGTGACTGCTCCAGTGTGTGCGTGCATGTGACTGCTCCAGAGTGTGTGTGTGTGACTGCTCCTGGGTGTGTGTGTGTGTGTGTGTGTGACTGCTCCAGGGTGTGTTTGTATGTGACTGCTCCAGTGTGTGTGTGCGTGTGTGACTGCTCCAGTGTGTGTGTGTGACTGCTCCTGGGTGTGTGTGTATGTGACTGCTCCAGAGTGTGTGTGTGTATGTGACTGCTCCAGTGTGTGTGTGTGTGTGTGACTGCTCCAGTGTGTGTGTGTGGCTGGCTCTGGGTGTGTGTGGCTGACTCTGGGTGTGTGTGGCTGGCTCTGGGTGTGTGTGTGGGTGGTAGTAATTGCTGTCTGCTGAGCTCGTCCGTAGGGTACAATAGTTCTCACATTTGCGAGAGATTAAGCTATTGGCAATGTAAATGACAATGCCATTTATTTATCTGTTTTCAAAATCAACACATACATACAAATTTTGTCATTTATAATGCCAATAGCTCTAACTTCTCCAAAGGCGAAACCGTTGCATTGTAAATGCTTGTTACTAGTTTGTCCTCAATTGTATTGCAAAAGTAAAGTTTACAAGTGCATACCCAGATAAGGAGTCTGCGTATAGAATTGTGTCGGATGGCTTCTTGCTCAATGTGGGTGGGATTTTCTATAGGTTCTTGAAGATTAAGGGAATATTCTGCAGATAAAGAGAATATGGGCCAGCTAACATCCCTGCTTTAGTCCAGAGTTGAACGTGTGCAGGTCACTGGTTGAGTTACAACAGGACAAACTTTACATTTTTCAAAGTGAATAATAGAAGTACAAGTGAGTGGGGTGATAGTAAACCTGATATGTGCAGTGTTATTACATTACAAAAATGTAGCAGCAAGTTTTCTATAAAGCATTATCAAATTCATGAATCAAATATTCAGTGTAATGCTCACACAAAGCAGCTACGTTTTTCTTTAAAGTGATTGAATTTATTTTATTTTTCATATCGTTTTGCTTAATAAAGATACACGATTAAAGTGTGGTTGCTCGAGTTTGTGGCTAAAATGTTTGATATGTCCTTTCCCAAAATGACTGGGAAAATTACAGCCCTAGAGGGAATGCAGGGATTCTTATCCTCCTGAGTAGCGGGTATATTAGATAATATGGAGAGTGAATGTGTAAATAAATGTGCACGTGGTTGAGGAGTGTGAAATGATCGCTTCTACCTCCCAGTCGCCCAACGGGTTGCATAAATATTATACATACTGTGATAAAGAAATCTATTTGGCTCTGCTATCATGCATGTATATTTATCGGTTTTAAAAACTGTAATAATGCTGCCACCATTGTTAAGGAGGACTATGTGCTTTCTGAATGTGCAGTAGTTTGAGTAGCAATTGCTTTTATTTATGGATGTGTGGGAAGTGTGTGGTAGTGGGTGCCCCCTGGCTGTAATTTGCAGCAGTTGGCAGTTGTACTGTTTAAATCAGACAGTTGTGTTGCATGCTGTTTGTGTCTGCTTTTGCTTGTTTCACCTTACCCTGATTTGTCAAAAACGTAGCTGCATATCCAAGAGAGGGTGTGGCTGATGTGGAAGTATGGAGGAGATTACAAACATGGGAAAGATGTCAAATGACTGCAAATCGTAGAGGTAGGATCCGTACAGAGGCATAGATGGAGAATGGAAACACAAGCCGAGAGTCTAAACTGAGATGGGAGTTTGCACGTTTGAAAGACGTTTGCCTACACAGAACAAAGTAGGGTGTTGTAGGTAGTGGAGAGACAGATAAGTACAAACAGGCAAGGTAAAATGTGGTGTTAATCTCACGAGGGGGAAAAAAGGGGACAATGCAGCGAGTTGTTGGGAGTTGAGATTCACAAGGGGAAGGGTGTGGAAAATACACAGTGGTAATGGTTGTAGTTATCTGTGGGGGGTACGGAGGGGTGTTGAAAGTCATTAAACTGAATGTTGAGAAGGGATAATATAGAATTATAATATGTATTCTCGTATGTTTTGTTAATTTGTGCATTGTCAACTATCTAGATTTCCACATAACCTACTATCGTTCACATAATCTACTGCCATTTACTTTTCACAGTTAATGAAAAGCCAGTGTATGAAGTCTGGTCTCTTGTCACTCCTTTGCTCTAATGCCCATGTGGAATTTGGAAGCTTAAAGAAATTAATTCCTCGGCAATAACAGCAGCTCTGCTGCATTGAGGATATGGTGCAGTTTATGTCCATGCTGTGGCGTAAAATCTTGAGGAAGCGCTGGGTGCTTGGAGTGGTGTTTGGCCTCTCTCTCATCTACTTTCTTACGAGTACTTTCAAGCAGGTAAGTGTATGTCTTTTCTCCAGTGCTTTATAATCCTAATGGAGAGTTCAGAAACAACATGAATTGCAAATTCATGCCTAATCGATGAAGAATTTGTTTTCTTCAATGTGGTATCTGTCGTGCTCCCTTCATAGACCGGACATGGCAGATTCAAACTAAAGTAAGCATGTTATAAATTACCATTTCCTTACCTACGATGTTGTGAAAGGCCTTTGATAATCAGTCCTTGCGGAGATTGACAAGTTACCTTAATCACTTCAAGCAATTTATAGATTAAATGTGCACAAAATCTGCCCCCAATATGTGCCTCAATTTATTTATTTATACGTATTGTATAGCAAGAGAATCTTAGTTGATTGGGGAACTTTACAAAAGCTAGTTAGCTATAAATGGATTTCATTAGGCAGAGTGAAGATCACAAAAATGTCTGGCAGAGACACAATGAAGCATGGCAGTGGTAGTGACATATAATATGACACAGTGCCTGGTTTAGAGTTCGTCAGAAAGGTTATTCCTTCACAGATTTTATGGATAGCCCGTCCGCCGTATTGCAATTGCATTATTTCAATGGCATTTGTAATATGGTGGACAGTAACTAGTCAGCTGAACCCTAAACTAGCCCCATAAAGTAATTCCTTTTTCTTTTTTTATGGTTCCAATACTTGAGTATGTTTGGTTTTCATTTATGAGCTCTTCCTCATTCACAAGAGCTTCAGTAATTTAATCGGGCTTGAGTTGATCCCGGAACATTTCTTAAGACACACAAATACCTTTTCTTACATGGCCAGCAAAGACATCCAAACAGAAACTATGGGCTGTGTCCCTTTGATCACCAGCAGCGTTCTCTATTATGATTTTTCATTAACTCTTTGTGGAATCACTGGACTTTTTTTTCTTTCTGAAGCAGTTTCTTTATACCTTTTGGGAGATTTTGGGGCAAATTTCTGTCTGTGCTTCTCGTCATTCGCTTCGTTCCAGTGCACTTGCTCTAAAATTTTGCCATGAATATCGCTTGATTACGCAATGTATCTTAATAATGTAGTTTGGGGAAATTGGTATAACTAATGCAAAATTAAAAAAAATTGCATGCGATTATGCAAGTGTACCTAGTTTCTTCCACTTTTCTGTTGAAGTTTATCTAGTGACTACGCGATGGCACTGAAGTGCAGCAGACTGGCGTTTAATCATGACTGTTTTTTTTATTTTTTTATTTCTAATTGTTTTTGATTGATGTTTCAAAAAGAATAGTGCGAAATGATACAAATGAAATCACAGTGATAATAACTAAATAACAATAATACTGACATATGGTAAAACCAAGGAAAATTATAAAAGAAGAAAAAAAAGAAGAGATAGCAAGTTATCAAAGTGCGATGCAGTAGTAAATGTAATTATGTTAGAGAGATACAGGTGGATTATGAATATCACCTTCTACATGCGATCTATGGTACACGACAGGCGTATAATATAGGACATAGCAAAATCACTATAATACGTTCTAGGAAAATAATCCTATAACATACGATCTTTAGCAATGGTGGGGCAGGTGGGAGGACTCCTTTTAGGGAACGATGACTCTGGATACGGTGTTCGTGTGTTGGAATGTAGTGAGGTGGGTTTCACGGTGGGTCAACTGTAAAGGAGAAGGCATCGAGAGACCTCCATAGTTTCCTATGTGGAGTGTGGCAAGATAGAGGAATGTATGGAGATATTGTCAGCCCCTCTAAGGAAGGCCAACCATTCTTGCCTCATTCTGTAGAAGACTTATTTGAGTACTATTTTGCAGGCCAATGTAAGCATAAGGTCTACCATATAGTGGTCATTCACATCTGGAAGCATTGGGTCCAGTAGACTATAAGCAAATTCCCTGGGGGGGAGGAGGGTTGATGTTAAATGTTTTGTTTATTCACTCATATATGTTGTCCCAATAAGTTTGTAAGGTGGGGCATTAGAAGAGCATATGGGGCAAGGTCGTTTAAAGTTTAAAAATCCTTTCAGGGGTCCAGTATGTCCTTTTTATTAGTATTAGCTTTGTTTGAGATAATACTGGTGACATTTTATTTGAGAAGGGAGTTACATGTATCTTGGCCCAGTCAAAGGGGATTTCTCTGGTGTTGATTTCAGATTCCCATTCTGCCTCACTCTTTAATTGTGATTTACGAGGTTTAGGAGATAAAAGTCTGTAAATTTTAGAAACGGCGCGTCCTGACTTTAGCAACTGTAGCATCCTTGTGAGGATCGATGGGTCGGTAGGTTTTATAGAACGTAGCGTGAGTTGTGACTTTAGCTTTAGAAATTTATAAAAATCTAAAGAGTCTAGATCATATTGTGTTTGAAGCTCTGAGAAAGGCAAAGGGAGTTTCCCTGTAAAAAGGTCTTTGACTAGGTTTATGCCGCTGTTTGACCATTTTTCCCTGAAAACCATATCTCCGTCTACAATCAGATTAGGGTTGTTCCAAAGAGAGGTTAAGTTGAATTTGTTAATTTTAACCACAGATAATTGATCTACGTGCTGCAGGGCTCTTTTGGTATTCTGGATAATGTATTTTCAATGTGGAATGGAAGAGATATCCATGGTTAGGAGAGCAGATTACGGGATTTCATTAATGCTTGATCTTTCTTTGTCCACCCATACTGTAATGTAGTCAGAGTGGGGGAGTAGCCAGTTAGCTCCTTGCTTGCAAAGATATGCAGTTTGATAGTTCCTGAAGATTGGAAGGCCCTGACCTCCTTTTTCTTTGGCTTGTTGAAGTGTTTTTAAAGAGATTCTGGGTCTCTTACCTTGCCAGAGGAACGAGTTAAACATTTTATATATCTTGGTCAAGAATGCCTCATTCGGAGCAAGACGAATGACAATCTACCAGTGACAAAACTAAAAAGCTCATATGGGCAGGTCGAACACACAAAGAGGAATGCCACAAATACGAGCTAGGCAACTGAAACTGTAACAAAAGCCATCCATTCTTAAGCAAGGTTTGGCTCTGTGGAGTTTTGTATTCCGTGCTTTAAAATGATGTCTGTGATATGAGCTATCTGTATCAAGTTTGCAAAAAGCACCTGAGCTGTAAAATGTCCAATATGCGGTACACGGGACCCAAAACTAGACTATTATAGAGAACGGCAGTGATGCATTAATAATCGCACCTCGTATTGATGTACAAATTATAAGGAGAGTATAGTAATACATACAAAGTACAGGAAATGTTGGTGTGGTGCTTCTGAGGTCATCCCACACCCTACTACCAAAGGTGTGGGTTACAACAAGATCGAGGATCCAATGCAATACTTTTATAACAGGGAAAACCAAAGCACTTGATGGCTTGTTAGTGAGAAACGTACAGAGTCCAGACAGTAAGGACTAATGTTGAGATGAGAGATGTTTCTTTATTATGAGAATGTGTAGAATTAATGATCTTCAGTACAGGTATGTTTCACAAAATTCACTTTCTTCAGTTCTTGATATTGAGAAACAGCCGACACATGTTTGGTCACACAGTGACTTTTTCAAGGCTGTATGAACATTTGTTTTTTTTAGTTTTTTTTTTTTTAAAACCTTTATTCGGAGAAATAAGGAGATACATGCGCAGGCCCACAACCATCATGGCCGGCCGCAAAGACAGTCAATTAAAAACAGGAGAAATGCAGACCAATCGGCAAATAGGATATGTTAAGGTACACCAGACGCGGTAGTGGGGACTGTAACAAAGGATATGAGGTTTTCATTTTTAAATTTTGAAGAAGAGTAGGGGCTGCAACAACAAGGACATAGCACCTCACATAAAAAACATAAGAGACAAGGGGGACATACCCCATTGGCGAGCTGAGGCAGGCAATGACTGTAGCAACTAAATAATCAAGGCAACCGAGGCGGTAATACTAAACAACAGGCCATAATACAATAAACAACATCCCTAAATAAAACCCCAGAAATCCCACCCCAAAGAAGTGAGAAACAGGGGCTTGTGGAGACGCCCGAAAAAGAAATAAGGTGCAAGACCAAGAGACAGCCAACCCTACTAAGGAGGAAAGAACCCTCCTAAAGCTAGAAAAGAGCGATAGAGACCATAGAACAAAACAAACTAAAATAACAAACCCCCCCCACACCCGCCACCCTGCACCCCTGTAATGACTATGGCCTAACCCACTAACAGCGTGCCTGTCGCCCCGAAACTGCCCCAGAGAAGGGAAAAAGTACAAGAAGTACAAGAAGTGGAGGAGGAGAGAAATAAACAACGAAGGTGGTAAGGAACAGCGGAGGAGGAAGACAATCAACAGATATATTCCCGGCCGCCCGCTCCCGGACCCCGCACCCGATATGATACCAACGGTCGATTCAGTCAATGTCCCGCTCATCCCACACAGTCCCAGCAATGCAAGGAATAGTGATCCAAAAAACGGCCTTAACCTTGCCCCCTGCGATCAAGTTGGTCGATGGAGTCCAACAGTCCGGCCGGCGCCGCGGATGAGAGAGGCGCCCGGGACGGCCAATACAGAATGGGGGGTCGTCCACAAAAGTCCACGAAAACCACTGTTGCGAGTCCAAGAGTGATACAAAAAGGATCAAGGCAGCGCCACAATCCATCGGAAGCAGCAGGCCAGAGCGACAATAACAGTTCCAGGAAGGGATGAAAAGTCACGCACCAGAACACAAAGGAGGTGGCAAACATGGCGCCCGGGGACGATACACCAACCAGTGCATGAAACCACGAACTCCAGACCTCTTCCGAACCACTGCGGTCAGCACTTCAGCAGAATCAGAACCGTGAGCCGCCAACACCTCCATAGGCACCTCGGCAAGGAGTTCACTGTGGTCTGGTGTAGAGTGTGGCGCAGTGTGCAGCACTTGGGGGCAACCACGGCCCACAGGAGAAATAGCATCAAGCCGGCTCTCCAGATCTCGGGCGTTGACATGAAAAGCAACGCTTACAGCCCCCAGAGCGCACAAGACAGCACAGATCCCCAGCGGTGTCTCAGGAAGAGAGGATGCAGCAGTGTCCTCTACTCCAGGCTCACGGACGTGTGGCAGTTCCGGAAGCCGGTCGCCATTGTCACTCGCCACCCACAGACCACTCCGCCGACGTTCCGCTAAGTACAACTGGGCCAGAGACATGGGGGCAACTGATGGCATCGCAGTACCGGCTGATGCGCTTTCAACAAGCATCCGGACCCCCAATCGTGCTCCGAGGATTCCACTGCAGGTGCTGAAGTGCGACGCATAAAATGGCGTCCGTTACGGGCAGGAGTAACAAAGAAACTGTTCAGACCACATCCAAGCCGGGCAATGATACAGAGTATTTCCAGCAGGCACAATGTATCCAGGCGTGCAAAATCGCTGGGCGGAATGAAGCGCTGCGCCGACGAGCACAACGCGACAGTCTCTCACCAGCCGATCGGCTCCTCCTCCTCCGCGATGGCCGCTGCTGTTGTGGCCGTGCCCGGCCGACCCCCACAGACAAAGACCCGGTCCCACTGCCGCGTAGGGCCGGGAAAGGAGCGAGGACGGTTCACCACCGATATTGCCTGGAATGAGCAGGGAGACACGCCGTTATGTTCAGGATCGTTTCCCCATTCCACTCGCTGGGTGTAAAAGCAGGATAAAGGACAGGATGATGGGGGAAAGCGCGAGGGTCGGCGGAGCCGAGAATCTAGGCGGCCATCAAGGTTGCAGGCTAGGCTCCTCCCTGTATGAACATTGATAAACAGAAATATGTATGAAAACCTGAGTAGTCTAACAAGAAAAACAGCAAAAAGGAGGAAAGAGGTAAAGAACAGTGAAACGAAGAGACAGGCCCTTATCAAATTGTCCATATTTTACCTGCAAAGTGAGTAAAAAAAACAGTATTCACTCTAAAGTTAGTTATTCTCCAGTGAGTGACTAGGTTTGTATCTAAAGTATGTACAACTCTATAAGGCGTTCAGCCCTATATAAAAGTGTGTGACCCACTGTGCGTCTAAAACTGATAGAATATGGAAAAATGGCAGTGGTTTGTAGCAGAAAGAACAGATAATGCACCCTGGTTTCTCTTTAAAGTTGCTGGTTTTGTTTACACATCCAGAGGGCTGCAGCTGGTAGTAAATAACACCAAATATAAACTGAGGGTTATGTCTCATGGAATTCATGTGTTGTACAACTCCTTAATTGGTTAATTTGTTTTTACTTACACCCGCTGAGCCTGAATCTTTTATCCCAGCCCTTAATGTCTTTAATAAAAATATTCTCACTCTTACAGCTATGAAAATGAGCTCGACAAAATATGTATCAGTCCACTACCACAGCGAGCCCTAATGGCTTCAGTATTGCACGGGTCCCAAAAGGGCTTAAATATGTTGCGGTACTGGCTAGCGGGCCTTATATATAGTTGAAGGAGTGTAGCTCTTCTCCTTGCTAGCACACACGCATAGATATAAACGATTGTGTTGTCTTGCCTTGACTTTATGGCAATTCATTTCCCATGTGAATCTAGTGCTATGATGACTTTCTTACACGAGCCCATGAGTCAACCGGTGTTGTGTTTAAAAGTTCAATGAAGATTGTTTTTTTTTGTTTTTAAAAAAAAAAGTTTTTCTTTCAAAACATAGACCATATAGTCCCTACTCTTATATTCGAATATTAGTAACCAGGTACTGGCCAGGGCAGTCTTGCGTCTATTTACAGATCTTATTCTTGTTTCATATAAGGAATGAATTCCCTCCTAGTGTCCATAACCTCCTCACTCTCTGCTTTGGAAGATTACAGGGAGGGATGAAGTGTAGAACTGGGAATCCTGCATTACTATAACTGAAAACCTTTGTGTTTGCTCTTATCGTCTGTGGAGCTCTGCTGCTCTTTATATTTAATGCTCTGTATGAATCCATACTTTTTTAATGATGTCCTGAAACAATTTAGGCTTTGTGTTATGCTTGTCTGTTACTTAAACGCCTAGTTAAGAATTGTTGCAAAAAAAGTATGAGTTGATATTTTTAGATGTTATTTTATTGGTACCGCATCGCTGAGATTAAAGAAAAACTAGCGGTAAACATATTTTTAAAAACCTTTCACAAATTAGTCTGTTTTTAAGATTGTGTCAGTGGTATTTTAGTATGTTTAAAGTGCCTAGCCGTTTAATAATAATAACTTAGCAATGTTAGTATGCATTCTTACGTTCTTGGCAGTTTTCCTTCACTGGACGGCACATTTTATCTTGTTTGTTATATCCTTACAGGAAGAGAGGGTTGTAAGAGACCGGACTCTTCTTGAGCTCCGTGATCGTGACCGGCCTATAATGTGGAGAGTAAAGTTCAACTTGGGAAACAGCAGCAGGCCCAGCAACCAATGCCGAAATTCAGTTCAAGGGAAGCTCCTCATCACTGATGATCTGGGTAAGGTTTCCTGCCAGAGGAGTTCAGTCATTCTGGCAAAGCTCCTTTTAACTTATTTCCTTCATAATTGTCGGTGTCCCTGGAGAAGTTCCTCTCCCACCTTTGTGAGATGCATAGTCTCTTGAAAGAGCTTTCAGCAATGATTTATGCAAGACTGAGGTCAGCATGAACGTCACAAAGTGAACTACTAAGGTTCCACCCTCTACATATTTACAACTTTATTTTGTTTTGTTATTTAGGAGAATTTGGGAGACAATGGTAAATGTCATAATTTTGCAACAGCCTGTGTGACTGTTTTTAGCTATTAGAAAAGGGTAATTACATAACATTTGGGGTTTTAAAAGGGTTGGTTTTTCAAATTGCAAAACATTGACAAGTTGGGCTTTGGGAACAATCTCCTTGATCCGTATACATGTAGGTTTAACTTTTCTCGCCATCTGGGTAGGTGCCCCTCTAGACCTTTCCGGGGTCTTGCTTTTTTATTTTTTTGTTTATTGCCATGGGGGAGAATCTCATAAGATGGTGAGTCTATAATTGCTGCCAATCTGTTCTTTTGAAGGGCCTGTAACTTCAGGACTCCACATCCAGGGCACCACAAACTCATTCCACTGCCTGCTTTGATTTGTTGTGGACTGAATGGTTTTGTGTAATAAATCCATTTACCCCTCTCTGACTTTCAGTACAACTTAGTGGGTGATTAAACTGAGCTGTATCATGGGCTTTGTGGCAGTCATACAGGGCAGATTGCTGCCTATGTTTAAAGGCATTTTATCCTTCCCTGGAACCGCACAGTGTTAAAGGTTTATTCAATGTTGATGTGGTCGCAGTCAATACAAATATGTATTGAGATTGTTACTTTATTATATATTGGCCTTTGAGGAGGAATATTCTAAAGGGATCTCATACATTGTAATACGTACAGCGCTTGGGGTATTTGATAAACCACTACTTAATGATCTCTGCATTACTCTGTAAAGAAGTCATTGACCAGTTTGAGATGGCTCAGCAATTTATTAATTACATCATAAGCAGAGTAGGCTTCTTGTCATACAGAAAGTGCAGCAGCTGCAATACACTCTGTTTGGGAACAACCAGACTTGTAGGACCTTTCTGATTTTGACATTGCCTTTTACGAAGGACATTGACTAGGGAAGGGAAATTCATGTAAGGGCCATCCTCGACAGAAAAGATGGTTTTGATGGGAAAATGGATTTCTTTTTTAGTGCTCATTTCAGCTCTTTAATCAGAGTCTTCTTCCACCTTCTGCTGGAGGGCTGACCACAAATTCTGTTTCTATATGTTCTGCCTGTAGCACTGTTGGCGTTAGTGCTGTTACACTTCCTAAACACCCATCACACCTCCTTAAGGCATACAGGTTTCCAGTTCTTGTTAGAAGAGGTTGCGATGTTCCTGAAACAAGGTTACAGTGTTGGACCTTTTGTCAGATCTTTTTACATTTTAGTCATATCTGAAATTTGTAATGCTTGCTCCGTAAACTAAAGAGCCCTATAAGTACAGTTGAATTGAGAGGATCTAAGCCGCCTTCCCTTTAGGAGCTGAATATAACCTTGCCCAAGCCTTTGAGCCCTGTTGTCGCCAATAACAACTGAAGCCAACAATAATCTATTTCAATCTTTTAGTGAGAATAAACTAGGGTTGCTGGTTATTTTTCTATTACAATCCTTGCATATTGTTTAATAGAGCCAAGTCTGTATAATTCCAGATTGTTCCTCGGTGGGTTTCTTTGATCTTTTTAACACATTTAATGATTTTAGTGCATTTGTCATTCCAAGATTCAAAACAATAACAAAACAGTTATGGTGTACGGTACCCATTTTTCTCGCCCAGTGCTCTGCCCCTATACATCACCTTCCCCCATCCAACTTCATGCTCATTAGTCTATATAACGAACAACTGTATACCAGCCCTTTTGTGCCTACATTTCCAAGCCCATGGCTTCTGCATACTGCAGTCTTGGGTCTAGAGTGATGCCTCTATATTCGAGCCATTTCCTCCAGTTCTTTTGGGGACAACCCCTTTCCTCCAGACTTTGGTATACTTTTGGAGACCACCCCTTGCTAAGTGCATGGGGATCTCCCTCCTCCTGCACCAGTTGAGACCCTCCTCCCAGGACTCCAGTGAGGTGGATCTTTATCTTTCCATCTGTGAGCAGTGTCTCTCTTGGCTCTCGTCCGGCCTAATTGCAGAAGTGTTTGGCTCTGCTGATTCAGGTTCAAGTCAGCCGGTATGTGCAAGAGACCTAGTTTCAGGTCGAAGAGGATGAATGTCTCCAGGACAGTGCTTAAACAAGTGATAACCTACCTCCAGTATATTTCTAGTCTATTGCCAGACCATGTGGTGTGTATGAAATCTCCCTCTTTGGTGGTACAGCAGAGACTGGAAGATGGGAATCGTTTGATTCTTCTTCTTAAGTCTGTGCCTTGTAAGATAGGTCTGATTGAGAAAATGCAATTGAATTAAGTAGAATCTAGTTGCACAGGGAGGCCCGGACCTTGGTCCAGTCCTCATCCTCTACGGGGCAAGGTCCTACTCCCATGCTGGATGGGAATCCCTGGCTGCGTCAGGCTGTGGTGGAAAAGAGTTCTATAAATCCGTCTCACTTTGTGGTCTCCTAGATTGCCAAGTAACAGTTTGGCATCCGGGGTTTGTATTCCAGGAGGTCATCCAAATTGATAATGTAGGGGGTCAGAGCATGACTGCTCTAGAGATGGCAATAAAACTGGCTGGGCTGTGGTGGAGATCCTATTAGGTTTGCCATGTTTAATAAGTTGAGAGGATCGTCCCTTCATTAAGTCTCCCAGGACGGAGATGCCAATCAAGACCCACTTGCGCAAGCTGTCCAGTGCCGTTACCTGTGGCATCAGGGAGTACTTCCACAGCGGTGCGGTGTCTGTTCTGAGAGTCTGGTCTCCCGTGCCCAGCATTGAAGGGTTATTTTCCAGAAACTGAAAACCGCGCTCGTTGCCTGTGGGAGTGGCGCCCACACTTTACCTCTGTATAACAAATAACGTATAGGCATTCCCTGGAGCTCTCATTTCTCTATGGCGTAGGCAGGATCATTTTGTGTGTCATACCACCACTCATTGCCGACTGCTAAGTGGAAAGCAGCGTAATATTCCTTGACATCCGTGGCTGCAATATAACCTTTATAAGTGGATTTGAAACCTTTTGCAAGAGCTGTGAGAGGAAAGCCATGATTCCACAGAAAACTGTGGAGTTTGGAATGAAGAATGTGGAAGAAGGATGGAGGTATGTGATCGGGATAGTTTTGCAACTGATAGAGGAAACGTGAGAGGCACACCATTTTAAAGAGGGAATAGTGCAAATGCTGACCATGCCTGGAAGTCTGTCTCTAGCGCACTGATTTTGTGCACCCGTCCCGTGTGAGATTGCAATGTGATGTAAATCCCTAATTAGCAGAAACGTTGTATCACTATGCGAAGGTCAGTGAGGTCCTGAAGGTGATTGAGGGTGAGGAAGAAAGAGGATTTGGCAACATTAATAAAGAGACCTGATGTTTCCCTAAAGATGTGGAACATGAACAGTGCCCGAGGGCCTGAATTCTCTGAATCCGTGAGGAAGATGACGATGTCCTCCGCGCAGAGGGTTTTTCTGTCCGAGGTCCCCACTTGAACCCACTTACCTTTTTGTCAGTCCTTAACCACTGTGCCATCGGCTCCATGACGATGGTAAAGCGGAGTGGGGATACTGGGCACTCTTACCATGTGCCTCTTTGTGTTGGAAACATGTGCTGATGTTGCAGAGCCTGCCTGGACACAAGCTTACAGTCCGTGTAGACCAATCTTAGATAGCCAAGGAAGCGCAGCCCAAAGTTGTCAACTGAGAATGGTGTAAAGCGGTACAGCCAACCCACCAAATTGAATGTTTTTTCTATTTTGGCTAAGAGAACGGTCTCCCCAATCTGCCCGATACGGCTAGGGCATTATATAGCCATCTAATATTCTGTCTGCTGGGTCTTAATACACCAAGAATATGATGATGGAGAATAGACGGTCCACCAACGCTTTGGTGAGAATTTTCACTTCTGTGTTTAGGAGGGAGATGGACCAGTAGGATGAGCAGGTGTGGGGTGTCGTTCCGGTTTGTGGATCATCACAATTTCGGCCCGCCGGAGATTCGAGCGCAGTTGCTTGCTCTCCAGGGCCTCTCTGAGGTCAGCTTCCAGTGTGGGTGCCCATTTTATACATGAAGCATTTGGGAAAGTCTTATCAGAAACACATTTGGTCTGGCTGCTTTCCCTGGGTTGAGTCGGCCTAAAGCTTTCGCTAGCTCATCAGCTTGCCCTCTAGGGATTGTCACTCAAAGTCTGTGAGGGTTCGACGGTGGAGGTCATTTACAAAGTCTGTTATAAGTGAATCAGTGATCACCTCATGTTGGGCAAATAAGTCTGCATAGAAGTGTGCAAATTCACAGGCTACCTCCATGTCTCCTGGAATTTCTGCGCAGTTTCTGTCTGTAAGATATAGGATCGAGTAATGGTGCTGTAAGTTAAAACACAGGCAATGAAGAGGTGTGCTCGCTCTGTTTACCCATTGATAAATGTGGGATTGGGAGGCAAGCCTTCTAGTCCTTGCCTTATTGAGGAGTGGGTGCCGGAGCACTGTCTAGGCGTAGGTTCATTGTCCACACAGCACTTGATCTGGATCACTCAAACAGCAGACCTCGAGGTCCGCAATCCGAGACTCCAGCTCAGGCATGTCTTACCATGTTTGTGATCTGTCATGTGACTGATAATAACCCCCTGATAGATGCCTTAAAGGCGTCCCAGAGGGTAACTGAGGAGGCCACAGAGGTACCATTTTGGGTAAAGTATGTGTCTGTGGTCCCACCAGGATATGTAGTGAAAGTGTTAACTTGAGGCGAGCCTTCAACATAGTGGGGGTTCTTCGGAGGCCATTGAGGAATGATCTGAAAGGCCTTGAGGTAGGATCTGCAATCCCGTTGCTATGTGCCCCCGCCCCTCCCTCCCTCCCCCCCCCCCTCCCTCCCCCCCTCCTTCTCCCCCCCTCCCCCTCCCCCTCCCCCCAAGATGGCTAGACCTTCAGGGAGGGTCCCCACTAGGCTTGTTGCGATCTCTTCAAAGAAAGTTGTGAGGGTGGTGGACATACACATTCACTAATAAATGGGGGTTCCAGGAGGCCGGAGACTGCTATGTATCTATCCCATGGGTCTGACCATTCTGTGAGAGGGATATAGGGAGCTTCCCTCTAGCAGAATAGCCCCCCCCTCCTAAGAACCTCTCGTGAAATCAGCGTGGTAGATGCAGGTGTAGTCGCAGCAGCCCATGGAAAGGGGTTTTAATGTCTAGGAGGTGTGTCTCTTGGAAAAATGGAACATCAGCCTGCGCCCGGAGTTTATCTAGGAGACCGCTTAGATTCCAGTATGTGGAGCTGGGCAGTGCTGGCGGGCATTAGGATGGTCAGGTATAAGGGTGCTGTTGGGATACTGCAGGAGGGCGGTGGGTCCTGTCTCTTCGATAGCTGGTTTACACCAGTAATGTAAACAACAACATAGAGCCTGAACAGGAACCTCCCCTTCTAGAACATTAAGCATCTTTTGCGGTGTAGCACTGCACCAGTGCCAACCGGGACCTGGCCCTGTGCCGCCCCAAGTGAATCCCATCCCAACTGTTAAACACATGCAGTCAACCCCCCCCCCCACTCCCCCCTAAGGAGTTCGTGATTGGAGCCCGAGGGGGCCTCGAATACTGGAAGGGAGGTGCCATCTGCCGGTGAGTCAAGTAACTGCTGGTCATCAAGCTGTACTAAGGGGCCGAGCCAACCCTGCCGAAGTAGTCCTGCAGACTGTTGCTGCTGATGGTGAATCCTGGGTGTCAGACTGGTGGCCCCCTCACCATAGGTCGTCCAGATTCCCCTTTTGGTGTCTCCAGGAGGAGCGTGAGCAGCTTCTGGCTCCACCTCTCTTGTGGCAGTGCTTTGGGGAGAGGGGGGTGCGTTGCTCTTTTTCACCACAGAAAGAAGACCCATAGGGTCTAACAGTGTTGGCTTTTTGAAACTAAACCGCTTTAGTGTCTCTTCTGGGGGACTAAACTTAAAATTCCTACTAGTTTCAGAAAAGGAGGCATAGATTGTATCAATCCTTTTTAGAAAAATAACGGGCCACTAAATTGCATTGGCCAATAGAATATTGAATGGAAGCTGTGAATCGTTCCAGAGAAGAGGTTTTTAACAATCTGAAAGATCTCTCTAGATGATCCTTTTGACGCTTTAATTTTGAGCGTATAAAATTTAGTGTGCGTTTTTTATAATCTGTTTGTGATAATTCGTTAGTGCTATTAAATAGGTGAGTTTTTCCTTCAACTTATAGCCTTTTCTCCAGAGGCTTTCTAACCTTTTACAGTCCCTCTTTTGATCTTGATTTAACCGTTTGGCCGTTGTATTTTAGCATAAAAGGACTGTAAGATCCTTGCATCCGCAGGTGATGTCTAATTTTCACATTATTAGTACTACTATGATGCCCTAATTTTACCCAAAATCGACATCCCTCTTCCCCCACCCCCGAAGAACTTCAATTCATACTGTATTTGCTAGAAGCTAAATAGAATGAACTTGTAAGGCTAGAAGCATACTCCAATGTACAATGTTAATAGTTTAAATGTCTGCAGTTTTTAAGTATCATCAGTACAAAGCATGGCTTAATGCGCGTCTGTTAGCTTAGTCCGCTTTGCTGTCCTGCCCTCCAAAGTTTTGGTTTTGTTTGTCATCAGACCTCTGCTTTAATGACCGTGAGACACTTAAAGTACCTCGGCTCTCCGTGTTGGCGTCTACTGCCCCTTAATCCATGCCACAGTGACTGGTGGGGGAAGAGTCGTTCTATTGCAGAGGCTCAGGCCTTTTATGGTAAATGCCCCCATCTGTTTTCTGCACATGATGGTAGTTTCCTTTGTGAAACCTGGCTCTATCCACTTAACCTACGCTATGCAGTGATTAGTAGTGGCTGCCCGCTCTGCCCTGGTTATGTATTGGTGGCAGCAGGATTGTACAGCATGTGGTGGGTTTTTATTTTTTATTTTTTTTATTACCCTTTTACTGAGGTTGAGAAACAGCCTACCCGTCCGGTCCCCATAACCTTTTGTGGTTCCTTTCCAATTTATGGCAGAGGTACAGGCTTTTTTTTTTTTTACCTGTTCTACGATGGTGAGACTGCTTTTCATCTAGCCAGTAGAACATTCAGTCCTTGAAATTGTTGTCAACTGCCTTGATCTGGTCTCTGGCATAGATGAAGTGGTTGTAGAACTGTATGTGATTGATTTGCAGAAGATGATGGTTTCATTTGTAAGGTCTGGCTCTGTTAATGTTTGGAAGCCTGCACCTTTCCAGTATCCCTACCTAAAGCCTCTTGAATTTTGTAGGTGCGAGAGGTCACCAGAATGTCCTTTAGTCTGGGATAGGACCTGCGCCTGTTATGTTACGGATTTATTACTGCGAATGTCCTTTTTTGCAAGTTGTGTTACTGTGGGGGCAGCTTGCACTGCTGGAATCCATGCTGTACCTGTCCTGTCTAACTGAACTCTGAGCAAACCTCCTCAATAAACATGCTCTAAACTTATTGTCATTGGATGTTCCTATTTGGATAGTAGTTTTACTTTTTAATTTCCTTTTGTAAAAGTTATAAGGCGCACAGTGCCTGTAAAGCATGTTCAACTATAGTGGTTCTTTTTCACTTTATATTGATGAGTGGTGTTTTATTATTTTTTTTTTTTACCAAGGATTTTGCTTCAATCCCTGGATATAACTGAGCATTCTTTTAACCCCTTCGACGCTAATGACAAAGCCAGCTCGTCATGGGCGTTACCTGCGCTACGCGGATGACGAGCTGGCTTTGTCATAAACAGTGCGATTTTTAAAAATCAGCGCACAGCGGGAAAACGCGGGAAAACGCGGTAGCGGTTAACAATTATTTAACTCTGTCCTTTGTTGGAGCTCACAGAAGTTTTCAACACAATATTTATAGGTCCATTTTGCATCACTGTATGACATTATACATGGAGAGTAGTATTGTTGTGTTTCCCCTTTCCCCGATACAATCTTTCTCATCTTGGGAGAATCTAATTAAAATGCATTTATTAAATATGTTTTGATATTAGTGTTGTCCAGGATTATTCATTGTCTGGATGAGTTCTTGCTGTCCTCAAGGAAGCGGGTAAATTCCTTGGCTACTCCCCTAGTTCAGCCTAAATATTGCATTCCCTAAAGAGGTCCTATTTATCTCCAGAGCTTCCTTTTTAGTTATCTTCCTTATTTCACACCTTTAAGGCAGTGACTCCTGGATATTACTTGCTGATGGATAATCTTGCAACTTTATTCATGCTTATGAAAATAAATAAATATCTCATAATTGAGAAGAAAATATTCCCAACATTAATCCTAGTTCTCCATCACTGGGATCATATGACAAATGCCTTTACCACGCATGGTAAGTATATTTAAGGTAAGTAAAAACCTTCTATACCTTTTTTATATATCATTTTAATATGATTTTTTTTTTTGGGGGGGGGGGCTACAAAATTCCTCCTGGGAAAAAAATACTTCTACCCTTCCTTTAGAGTGGTAAAGGAAGGGTAGGATTATGTTTTTTACCCTAAACCCTTAAAGTAGTTTTACCTCCCTTTACCACTACCCAAAACGAAACCCTAAATGTAGCCTTTTTGTTATTTCCTTTTATTGAAGGCTGGCAGAACATTGAAGCACAATTGTGTGCCTTTTTAAAGAAGGAATATTTAAAATAAAGGGATAATTATGAGGATCCTAACTGACTGTGAGAGCTGGCACTGCTTTTACAAATTTGGCTGATTTAGGGGATTTTATTTGATATCTTCAGAGGACAACCTTTTTGCCCAGTTTATAAGAGATTAGTGTAGTTGAAGGAATCTTACTGCAACTCTACTCATTCAATTTAGAATAGACTTCAGATGCTTCAGGTAGTTGTGAAATATTTCTTTATTGGATGCTGCTCTTAGCTGACACTTACTTCTATGCATTAAGACAATCAATGAGCTTTTTCAAGGCTGCATGCAGAATGAATTTAAAGTTGGCATGACTAATTTATATTTTCATCAAAGCATCCGAATAAGATCCTTAGGTGGACTTTAATAAAAAGTTGACTTCTGGGTGTAAAATATAAGTTGTGCAGTTAAGTGTCTCAAAACTGAAATGCACCAACGGTTTGAATTTAATAGTGCAATAGTAAAAAAAGAGGTTGGTTAAAGGTATGAGTTATCAGCTATCCCATTGCTACCTTCTAAATTCAAACCAATGAAAGAGTAAAGCCAAAGGCTATGTACCAGATGAGTATATGATAATAAAGTGGTCATAGGGTTAGAATTGTTCTTGTTTATTCTTTTAGCAGTTCAAAATGGTGTGTGGGAGGTGTAATGGATAATGTAATGCAGCATCCTGGCATAAGACATGCAAGTAGAAGGCTATTATTGCATTGCCGCCATCATGCATTTAACATGCCAGAAGATCATGTTGACCATGGACCTCATGGGAGTATAACTGGTATAGTTAGCTAGAACTAACCTGTTACACTCCTAAAATTGCCACGGTTAACAGGACATTCATGGGTAACATCACCCCACATGCTTGATAACAACTAAAATGATTAAGAAAAGTATAATGGAAAATGCTGGTCCTGTGTAAGTAACGTTTACATGCATCAGTGCCTAACCGGTAGTGAAGTACGTCCAGCAGTAGGTCTGGATAGAAGAACATTCGGTTGGTCTTTGCTGGCAGAAAGAAAACATCAGTAAGCCCATCAAAAGTCAAATACATTTTGACTGTAAAGGAAATAGTTGGATGGAAATCAACATCGTTCTTTGCTAACACAATGCTAGTTTCTCTTTTAACCTTTTTACCTGAAATATGTTTACTCATACTTCTAGCTATATCAATCCAATTTAAAAACAGGGTAGTCATACAATAAGAACAGAATCAACTTGTGCATAAGAGGCATGCACAGTATTGTCATCAATGTTGCAATTTCAAATGTTGTAGTAATGTTATCAATGAGGTTGTGGAACATGTCATTAGTGATGTAAGATGTAGGATAAATAGCAGTGCATGAAAGGGCATAAGTTATAGTTGCTTTAGGACGCAATTTATAATTACTTCAGAACTGGAACTGATGGATTTCAGTTTTTTTTGTTTAAAACGCAACATTGTCACTGAAATCTTCACCTAACTATAACGTCACTTTAACTTTTGTTTTCTTCCTCAGTAAATTTCTTTGTTTTTTTTACTTTTTTTAAATGTATTTGTTACAGAAATTAATATTTTATCGCAATATATAAAACCAGCCAACCCCACCAGGATGCCAGGCCCTGCGTCCAACCCATTAGCGCAGCTCCCTTCCCAAGCCATTTTGGGCCACGGGAACCCCATCCCCAGGGCCTTTTATTTGTATTTTTTTATTTTTTTTTATTAAGGCAAGGAGGGGGCACACAGCACTGACTTTCTGTGCCCGCAAGAGTATGGAGAGGGAAACAACAAAAGTCTACTCCAACCTGACGGAAGCATTTTTAAAGCTCCAGCTGGGAGGGAGCAGACCTGCCTTCCCTGCCCACATTTATGCAGCGATACGGCATACTTGTTGCCAGTTCCCAGAATAGGTGCTGACCAGGGAGACGGGATGGGACGTGGGGGCCAGCTGAATCCGCCCATTTATTTACTCATCTGTGAAGGAGCTTCTCATAATGCCCTTTATGGAGCAATTTAAATATATTTCCATGCATGCAGTGTGCCCATATCTGGACAGGGGCACCATCCACATTTCTTAGTGTTCTGGGTGGCCTACAAGAAATCCACCAGCCCCCCCCCCCCTCTTTACAAAAATGTAACCCTGTGTTCTCTGGGGTCTATATAACATGACCCCAGGAAAAACTGATAATGTTATTTAAGCATTCACAAAGCTGGACTTTTTGCTTCCCAGTTTGTGAATTGCAAGGACTTCTTGTGGTTTGTCTTGTGGCAGTGTCATGTAGATTGAGGAGTGTAAACGATGTTGTATGCTTTTTTATATGTGTATTTGCTGACATGGCAATGGCCCCTTCACAAAACCAATAGGCCTGCCTTTTATATATGGACAGTCACATACATTAAAAAAAAACTTAGAAATTCCCTGAAATAAACAAAGGTTAAAGTGACCGTTCTAGTTAGATGACCAGGCCAGTTGCAACATTACTTTTTAAACAATAAAAACACTGGAATTTAACAAGTATAGTAAACTGAAGTAACTGTAACTCACACCCTCTCAGTGCACTGCTTATATCTTCATATAGTACATCAGTCATCACCTGTTATATCACATCATTGATATAATCAGTGCTGCCATTTGAAAAGGGATAGTTGATGACAACACTGTGCATCGTGGAGTCAACATGTTCTATTTAAATTAGGGAAAAATATTGTTATGGGATCAGATATGCCAACCCCAACCCCGTCAGTCCCTGGGTGTTATTTTAAGTAAGGCAGACATACTGACTTTGTTAAAAGATAAGAACACCAAAATATAAAAAGTGATCCTGTTGGCTTTATGAAGGCGTCAACATATTAACATTTATAAAGCAGACCTATTATCTTTTTCAAAAAGTCACTAGTAATTTTAATCAAATGTTTGTTCTATAAATTCACACATTGCAATCTTTAACAAATGTAATTGTCATAATAAAAAAAAAAAACCTTAATAAAAAAATCAACGTCTTTGAATCTTTCTTTGAACTTTTTTTGCAAATAAGTGCAGCCATATAAGGGTGCAGTGCACTTCAGCTGCCGAGCATACAACTCCAGCTCGGAGTACTTTAAAAATTATAATAAGCTCTTCTGGGTTCATGGATTAATGATACAGGAGATTTACTGTTTTATTTTTTTGGTATTTTTTTTATGTTGCTAGGAGATTCTACACTCCCTGCCCCCTCCAAAAAAACACCATCTAGGGGCACCACAAGACTGCACAAATATAAGTAAAAAGCCCTTGAAGGTCAATATGGGGCGCTGCTTCTCTGGACCAGTAAATAATAAATGAGCTGCTCCTGCCGCTCATTTTTTATTCTTGATTTTTGTTTTTTATAGGCATTATCCCGGGCACTTCCCCACACTCCCCCATGCACCACATTTTTAGGTCTCGCGCCTGCGATGCATATGGCGAAGCCATATGCATCGCGCAGGCGCGATACTATAGTTGCGGAGTCTGCTTCCCAGGAGACAGAGACTGGCGCGCGCACGCTCAGGAAAGCGATCGGAGCCGGCCGCGCGCGTTCCCAATCTCCTGTCTCTCTGGTTATGTCTAGTTTTAATTGCCGTGGCGCTCACTTCTCAGGCCGCCAGCTTATACGTTTAATATGCACAGCACACGCTTTCCTTATTGATTTCTTTTTACGTCTAACTTATGTGCATAGGCGCCGTGATTTCTTTCAGCACGGCACCGCTTTCATAAATTTCCAGAAGCCGACTGCTCAGCCTGCTTGTTAAAAATGTGCGCACTCCCGGCTGATATGTGCACAGAGAACTCCAGCCGCTGATTCATTCACTTGCTTAAAAGGAGTGAGGGGGCAGGGCTCGCGCTCACAGCAGCAATCCCGGCTGCACCTCCCTCCGTGCGTGCTCCATGTGGGCTCGACCTCCCACAGCAATGCGAGGTAAGCAGGCAACTTTTCCGTTTTTCACAAGTTTTTTTTATTTCAAGGTTCTCGTTGCTGTTGGCACAGACAGTATTTTAATCTTCAATTTTATTTGGTGGGGTGAGAAAAATAATTTTAGACAATGAAAAAACATAATGGGAAACGCATCTGTTTAAGTAGCAGTTTTGCACTCTTTGCCCGGCGGTCGTTTAAGTAGCCACAGAGTTCAATTTGAACCCAAGTGATAGCTGAGAGATTTAGAAGCAACACTCTCGGGCCCCCAATCAAATGTTTTTAGTCCCACTGAATTAACACTCTTTCTCTGGCTTTAATTTTTTAACCACAGGACCGCACACAAAACTTCACAATTAAGCGAACATATCTACAAAATCCTAATTAACATTTTTGTGGGCCTCCATTCAAAAGCTCATTGGTGCTGTGTAAACCAGCTTGCATGTGCTTATTAATATCTGCCTGTATAGCTGAAATATTTAATAGGAAGCCGCATTTCATAAAGTAGAATTGGGTAGCTAACATTTGTCCTCGAACAGTAGGGTCCTCATGCAGATCTCCATCACGTGTCACTTTCCTTTTATTAAGAAGTTTTCGTTTTTTTATTGGCTACAACACACCTTTTACAAATAACCTTGGAGTGATCTTGAATTCTAACTTAGGAATTCGGACAGTGTTGCTGCCTATAGATCCACGGGTCACTGTCTGTATTGGGATAGATTTAACAATAAAAGAATAATGGCGACCATACATTTTTTGCTGTAAATATACGTTTAATAAAACATGTTAAGTTAACTTGTTTTAAAGATCTTTCCTGCCCCGTGCCCCTCAATCCACTCAAATTGGTTTGCTTGCATTACTTACATTTCTTACACATTGAGTTGTGTGTATTCTTATCATAAAGCTATTCACGCTGATAAGAGGCCTTACCAGTACCTGATAGTGTTACTCATTTTATCTTAGTTAACAACGGTTCTCATTTTATCAAGTATGAAAGTTTGCACAGCTAATAAGGCCTTCATTCCAGCCTTGACACACAGGCTTGAAGTATGTACTACAACCCACTGAGTTATAATCTGGGAATGCAGTTGCACTTCTGTGCCGGTACATAGTCTTGTTAGGGATGTTGCTGTTTACTACCAACTCATAACCATTAGTGAAGACGTGCCTCAAAGGACCCGGTTCACAAAAGAGCAGGTGTGACTGAAATGAAAAGTGCCAACCTTTTATTTCATATGATGCAATGACTGAAAGTATCATAAACGCTGACCCCCTGCAAAGACTTGGAT
The DNA here is from genome assembly GCF_964261635.1 of Lissotriton helveticus. Lineage (NCBI taxonomy): Eukaryota > Metazoa > Chordata > Amphibia > Caudata > Salamandridae > Lissotriton > Lissotriton helveticus. Next base: position 892,393,430 of record NC_136072.1, read on the forward strand.
GCCACCAGCGCAAGCCATAAGCAAATAGTAAAGCACCTCCCTCACGGTCATGTTGATGCCCCGAACTGGAGTGACTCTCTGCCTTGCCTTATGTTTGTACACCCCCTGCCCCTGCTTAACCCGCAACACAGACAAGTGCTGATGCATGGGAGGAGACAAGTTTCAGAGAAAAGAATGCACACCCCGCCAGCCAGCATGCATCCATTTATCAGTGGCTGCCGTCTCGAGCAACGGGACAGTGATTACTGTATGTAAAGATTAAACACCACGTGAGTGAAATAAATTGTAAATGATAGAAGCAAAGGCACATAATAATGGTACCCTATAATGAATAAGGTTGCAAAGTGTTTGTTTTTTTTAAACATAGAGAAATCAGCAGCTATAGATATCACGCTTTCAAAACCCTGTATAATTTATGCGGCACTCCTGATTTGGCATAATGGGGTGTATTAATCTTGCAGCTGCAGACGTTACTCTTTCAAAGTACTGTTTGTTTTTAAAAATAGAAGACTTTCGTATCTGTAGGCATCACACTTTCGACGATGTGCATAAGGTATGCGGCATTTGACCATGTGCCCTGTGTTTTTAAGCTAGTAGAATCCCGTAGCTGGACATGTTACGCCTTTGACGTTTTGAATAATTTGTGAATCCTAATTTGGGCTCTTTACACAATTTACAAAACCTCATTTTTGGGGTCCTCTAAACTGACGTGTTTTAAAAACTGAAGGCTCCTGTAGCTGAAGATGATATTCCATTCAAGATTTGCATAATTTAGAGCACTCCGGGATTGCCACCTCATGGTAGTAAAATTGGAAGTATCCTGTCGCTGCAGACGTTCATCCTTCACGATAATCATCATTTAATGGCATCTTAAGTTTGTGAGGTAAGGTGTAAAAAACAGAAGAGTATTGTAGCTGGAGATGTGACCCTTTCTAAGGTTTGCGCACTGAATGCAGGGTGCTGTGCATTATACATGACGGTGACTGATGGGAGTTGCTCTGGGCCTTCACGGAATCACTGTCCGTGCTGCCCTCGAGCGGTGCCACCGCAGGCGTGAGCTCTGTGTGCCCCGGATGCGGCCCAGCGCCGGAGCCTGCTGTCTCGTGAAGGTGAGTTCAAGTTGCATTCTGTGTGGCTGTGTGTGTGGCTCTTTGTGTGTCTCGCTCTGTGTGTGTGTGTGTCTCGCTCTGTGTGTGTGTCTCGCTCTGTGTGTGTGTGTGTGTGTGTGTGTGTGTGTGTGTGTGTGTGTGTGTGTACACATGCAATAGGTCTCACATTTGCGAGAGATTAAGCTATTGGCATTGTAAATGACAATACCATTTATTTATCTGTTTTCAAAACCAACACATAAATAAAAACATTGTCATTTACAATGAAAATAGCTCTAACTTTTGCAAAGGCGAGACCGTTGCATTGTAAATGCTTGTTTTTTTTAAGTTAGGGAGCTCCAAGGCCCCAACATCATGGGTGCTGACCGGGACCAGGCATATTAAGTTTTTTGTTTTTTTCAGTCTGTGCTCGCCCTGGGCACCTACAATGCCTGCTTTGTTGGGGCCACTGGCGAAGCCAATTGTCCCGGTCGGCTCCCCAGTCAGCACTATACTGGGTGCTGGCACTGGAGACTTCTCCATTACTTTCTGCCTGGGCAGGAGCAGGTGTTTCCATTACTCAACCCTCGGAGGGAGCAAAGTTGTTGTTCCTGCCTGGTTGGTAGAGTATGCTTTCATACTCCCAGGCAAAAAGCGGTGTCCTGAGGCATGGGGTCCACGTGACACTGCTTAGATTTGGCCCTGGCTATGGGGATCTCCAGGGCTGAACTACAGGACAAGGATGGCGGGCTGCACGGCCGCTTTCTTAATGAGGTAAAAAGCCCCGGGTTGATGCCCCTTGGGTCTCCTAGAGGTGAGGGAAGGGAGCCACACACCGTCTCCCTTTTAAAAATTACCCTGGGGTATGGGGTCACCGGGGCCTATACTCCCAATAGTATGCCAGGGGATGGGGTCCCGGGCCTGAGATTCGGTCGGCGATGTGGGGGGACCCTATCCACACCCATCCCAATTGTTTATAAGAGAAAGAATGTAGTTTGACCCCCAGGCCCTGGCCCACTTTGAGGGTCATTTATTAAAAAGACAAAACCGCCATTGTGGTTTTTCTTTTTTTCAAACTTTTATCCCCGGGGGACCCCTCCACAAGGGATAGTGAGGCAGGATATCACTACTCTGCCCCCTTATATTCTTTTTTAACTTTTTCAGGACCGTGAACAAAGCCTTATACTGGCAACCACACCATTTCTTTTCATGTTGAGGCCAGCCAGAGCGTGAGCTCCCGGGGGAGCCCTCACTCCTGCAGGAGGGTCCATGGGTCATTTATTTAAAAAAAAAAAAGCCAACGTGGTTTTTCTTTTTTTTAAAACTTTTAGCCCCGGGGGACCCCTCCACAAGGGATAGGGAGGTAGGGTATCCCTACCCTGCACCCTTGTATTCTTTTAAAACTTTTTCAGGACAGGGAACCAAGTCCGTACTGGCCACTGCAACATTTCTTCTCATGTTGTGGCCAGCCAGGACATGAGCGCCTACAGAAGCCCTCACCACTGCAAGAGCTAGGGGGCTGTGGTTATATTAAGGCCCGCCCCCTTTGGCCGATCATATCGTTTTTAAAATGTTCTTTCTGTTTTTTAAGTTGAATGTGCGGGACTCTTGTGCGTCATGCTATCCCAGTCGTCCAAAAACACAAAGGATATTTTTTAACCATAATTTGTCAGAAACTGCTGAGCAGATTTATACCGAATTGCAAAAAGCACATTTTCTGAACTAAGATCTTTATTTCTGCCAAATTTGGTGTAATTCCGTTCATCTGGTATAGCTAAATCGCTGTTCAATGTTCCTTTGGAAAATTGCATGGGGATATTTCGGTTTTTTACCCCCCGGGTCCCCGCTTGACTGATGCGGGTGGGACAATTCCGTTCTTATGACTATAATGGTGATTTATTTTCCTCTGGAAGACAACTAGGATTATAGCTAAGTAACTATTCCTTGTACAGGCTTCTTGCTAATGATGAAAGGTAAAAGCATATTTAAGATACTCTGTTAAAATCAATGTTTCACTATTTTAAATTGCATCTTACAAAAAGTCCGATTATTTTAAGATGTTAACAATTTTTTCTATTTCCTGCATATTTGTGGGTTAATTCGGGTTCATTTCTTATGAAAAGTATTGGTTGGCCAGGGATCGTTTAGAAAACTAAATTTAAAATCGTTTGAATTCCACCTCACAACCTATGGTAGCCAAGCTACCTCACACTAAATGTTTTTCTCTTTTTGCCCACTGAAATAACTGTATTTATATGTTCAACAGGCTACGTATGTGAGCGGAAAGAGCTGCTGGCAAATGGCTGCTGCAACATCAATGTGCCAAGTTCGCAGTTGCACAGCTGCAAGAGCTGCCTGCCAAATGGTTGTTGCAGTGTATACGAGTATTGTGTCTCCTGCTGTCTTCAACCCAATAAGGTTTGTGGGCTCCCAGCTTTTGACTGTTTTTCCCCTTCTCAAGGAGTTAGTTTGAATTAACTTGTGAGCACCTCTGCTCTTTGCCAGCAGGTTAGGTTGTAACAACATCTGAACCGGACATTTGTCATTGAAGTAGGTTAGGACTGGTTATGGCAGACTCTTCAGTAGGTTAGGTTAAAAATGTGTGTTCGTCCGACCAGCCTCAAGAGAAAGTGAGTCTACCATAGTTCTCTTTGGTCATCTAAGGGATTAGTTTAGAAACTTGTCTTGCTTTCTTTGTACCCGGCTAACTAAACATGTGACTCTTTTATATATCAGATCTCACTGCATATAAGGAGAACATCTCTTTTCTTTAAAATAAGGTTGGTGCAAACCCTTCTGCTGGCAATTATTAGTGTTCATTTCTCTTCTCTTAATTGTTTTTTGTAAACAAAGTCTGAAACGCAGAGTAGCTATTTCTCAATACCGACAAACGAATACTGAAAATTAATTTACGCCAGGGGAAAGTGGTGCCAGACCTCTCCGACTTACATTTTCTCGATCTCAAGCTCCACTCAAGCTTCTGCTGCTACCTATACTTCCCAGCAGGATAAACAGACAAAAGTCTGTGCAGTGCTGTCAATGCTGGTTCCGCTCATTGGCAATGAAAGCATCCCAGAGCACTGAGCGTTGCCCTTTTCTCTTTATTCCCAGATGCAAAGAACCTTTTTTTATCTACTTTATTTTCCATTAAATTCTGACTAGAAACTAGCCTTTTTGGTTCTTATTACCTCACTGTAATACATGCACTTTTTGTGAAGTGCCCCTCTTGTGTGAACATGCAAAGGATAGATTTTGGACTGATCAGGACCCACATTTTAAAGGACGTTCAATACCTGGACTGTGAATTTACCTGGAAAAAGCAAACTTTAGGTTTTCTAAGAAACTGTTTTATGGTATTTTGCGGTCTTTCTCCAGGCACCAAGAGGCTTAAATTAATATTGCTAGGAGGATAGGTTTTTGCAAGTCGTGGACTACCTTAGATGAGTTCGAGCTCCTCAGAGGGTTCATAATCATTCCTATAGAACAAAGACCTCACTGGTCACTTTCCTAAGACGTGCTTCCATTTCAAATATTTGTAGACCGCAAAGTGTGCCACTTAACATTTCTTGAAATTATTACTCTCAGGATACACTATTCAGGTAAGATGCTGCATTCATCCAGGATGTGTTTTGCTCAGTTTATTTGTTTGAAGGCTAGGCAAACATATGCCGTCTTGCTTTTTCCCAGCGTTTAAGTAGGAGTTGTCAGTTGTGAATTTCAACACGTCAGAAGTAGAATGATCCATGATGACCGAGTACGGAAAATGACCTTTAAATCCTAGAAAGAGTCTCCCTCTTATTCGTCTAAATTATGGTGGTCTCTAAACTCCTAGTTCTTGCATCACCTTCATCACAACACACACTGTTTTGTCGCCTCAATTACTCCATGCTTTGCCTACAATACATTATATATATACATATATATATATATATATATATATATATATATATATTCAATAATCTTTATTCGGATATTTCATTATCCATAAAAGTACAGTTATACACACATGATCATGTACATGGTCCCAAAAAAATCTGATTTAAATATAAATAAATATATATATATTTATATACGCACACACATAAATACACATTTTTCTGTTAGGTGAGGGCAGAGCTATCACAGCAGAAGCGCTCACACTTACAAGGTCACAAAAGGCTTTAAAATTGCAGTTATTTGTTAAGGAGATCCATGATGACCGAGTACGGAAAATGACCTTTAAATCCTAGAAAGAGTCTCCCTCTTATTCGTCTAAATTATGGTGGTCCCTTAACTCCTAGTTCTTGCATCACCTTCATCACAACACACACTGTTTTGTCGCCTCAATAACTCCATGCTTTGCCTACAATACATAAAATATATATATATATATATATATATATATATATATATATATATATATATATATATATATATATATATATATGTGTATATATATATATATATATATATATATATATATATATTTTCAATAATCTTTATTCGGATATTTCATTATCCATAAAAGTACAGTTATACACACATGATCATGTACATGGTCCAAAAGAATAATCTGATTTAAATATAAATAAATATATATATATATATATATATACGCACACACATAAATACACATTATTCTGTTAGGTGACATAGGTGAGGGCAGAGCTATCACAGCAGAAGCGCTCACACTTACAAGGTCACAAAAGGCTTTAAAATTGCAGTTATTTGTTAAGGAGATTTTTCATTTGTGCCTGCTGTTGCAGGCCATTTCCAAGCAGTTGCTCGCTAAGGAGAGGAAGAATCAAGGGCACCGAAATCACCTGGAAGGTTATTTTTCCTAGCTCTATGTTCTGCTTGTGAAACCTTTTTGTCTAGTTTGTTTCCAGCTGCTCTCATTAAGAGGTGCTCTTGACATGTTACCTTTGGTAACCTGTCACAAGGAAAATCAAATTTAATGCAACCTATTTTTATAATAAAACAATGTTCCTCATAGAGGAGGCATTGGAGCCCGTACAAGACAGATAGTGCAGTGGCCAATAATCTGAGGCCTTTCCCCCACAACAGTTTTCTGGGTCTGATCAGACTTGCTAATGGGTCCCGTTTTCTGGATGTTTGAGGGTGTGCGAATTTAGCTCATGATCTAATTTGCTTTCCAGTGGATATGTCTGCATCTTTACAAAATAGACGCAGCCAGCTTTTCGGTCTTTCTCTTTCAATCTTGTTCTTGAGTCTGATTTTCACATAAATGTGTCGCCCTACCGCTCTGGTAATTCTGTAATTTCTTGGTTCATTCTTTTTAAATGGATCCTTGGGTTTATATTGGAAGATACATCGTATCTGTTTAGAGGCAGACACTGATGGCAGAAAGTACCCCATATTTTGCCTAAACCTGATTATTTGCAGTTCGTCATGTTCTGATGGAGTTCTGTGCATGCACCCACAAATTGCACTCCTCTCCTTCCCAGTAAAGTATGAACAAAATTAATGGACTGCATGAAATGTTAATAAAGTTGTATCCTTTTCTACAGCAACTTCTTCTGGAACGTTTTCTGAATCGAGTCGCAGTGGCATTCAAGAACCTCTTTCTAGCAGTAGAAGACCACTTTGAGCTGTGCCTAGCCAAGTGCCGAACATCCTCACAGGTATTGAACGTTATATACACCTACTTAATGATCTGTTCATAATTATGAAGAGGCCTTCAGAAAGTACTTTGCTGATTTAATTAGTGCCCGAGTCCAAGGCAGTGGGCATGAGGACATAAAACCAGCATGTAGGTCGACTGTTTCTATTACCTGTAATGTCACATTTGCCATGTTTGATTGACAAAAATAAATGTACTTGGTATTAAATTGGCTCGCACATGAACTGAGCATATAATGTAATTATGGGAGAGACATTGCTAAAAAATAGATATTGTTATCTAACTTGGGATATATCCAATCCGTTTGCAATAGACAGAGGTCGGACCATAGGACTGTCACTTCGAAGACGGATTGTATGGTTTAATTGGTGGCTATAGTGTTTAATAGAAGGGATCCAAGAGAAGTTTAATTGTACGCATAATCACTCTGTTATACTAACTTACAAATGAATTCATAAAAGCTAGAGCTGAGGAACGATGGCTAAAATGCACATTTTTAATCATTTTTGTGAGATACTGAGAACAAGATGTTCATTTTAAATCAGGTGTGGGGTATAACCCAGTATGCTGGGAAAGATCCAGGCAGTTAAACTGATGCTTCTAAACTCTTATTTTCTTGCTCTGGGCTACTACTAATGCGATAGAGTGGAGAGTACTAACTCCTAAGACGGCTGTATGTAAAATGTTTTCAAATGTATGCTTTTGAGAGCTTTTACAGGGGTTGGATCACCAAAAATCAAAATCCAATACACTTAAGGCCTGATTACGAGCTTTCCGACTGACATGGTAGGTTTAAAGTCCGGCTGCCATATTATGATGATGGAGGTCCGAGTTTAAACCGACCGGGGAATCCAACGTGCTTCCGACATGCTCAAGAAGCCTGTCAGCAAGTCGGAAAGCCCTCCTAATCCCTTAAGGGCGGAATTTCCTTTGTCCGGATTATGAAGTTTGTTTCCAACAGCCAATTCGTGTTGGCCTTTCCAACATGAATTGGCTGTCGGAAACTGCCTTTGCGTGCCCCTTGCAGGGACCTCTACCCCCTGGCCCACCGCATTTAGCCATGGGGCACCTATGGTGCCCCCTAAACATCCCAGCACAGTGCATGTTTAAAAACTTCAATCTTTCAATGAGAGCTTATACTGCAGGCGGTTCCAGCCCACCGCACAATCTCCTATTGAATAATGGAAGTGCGGTTGCATCCTTTTTGCTCTGTCGGAACTTCCAACCTATGGTTGGTCGGTGCCTTTCACGAAACTGTGTCGATCGGAGACACCTCCGACCAAAATCGTAATTAGGCCCTTAGTTATGAAGAAATTGTTCTTCCTAGATCCTATGGTAGAAGAGTCACATGTGTTGATGGCTTGAAGGTGAATGTCTTTTGAAAGTGACTTGGCTAGAGGGCCCCTTTAACAAGGGACATCATTCTTAAGTGAGTGTTCCTCTCTGAGCCATTCCACAGGTTCTACACAAAGGCCTATCCATAATGCCTTAATCACCTGGTATGTAAACATGTTACTCTGTATTGTCAGAAATTATGTCTTCGTCCTGGAATTGAGGAAAATGTGTATTAAAACATCAAAACTGTTCTTGTGCCTGCAGTATCTTCAAAACAAGGTACTAAAAGACTGAAATATCAGAACGAGTCATTAAATTTATTATTTCTTTTTCCCACCTCCTGTGAAAGCATCGCTGAGCACTGTTACCCTTTTCAAAGACTGAAATAATTTGCTGATTGAGGCTAATAACGCTGCATATTCCATAGTCTGCAAAGCATACACCAGGTGATTCTTGGAGCATAAGTAGCAAGTGCTCCCATTTTTAGCAATAGCCCCTTTAGAAAAAGTTGGCCTTTGTTCATATATGCGGTCCTAGAGAAAAGTAGCTTAAGCTGAGGAAGGATATCGTAATGAGTTCCTCTGCCTACTTTGTGACTTAGCAGACATGCACAGTGAAGTATGATCCATTCCTCATTCACTGGAGCTTTAGTGATGTTCATGACCGTGAATATCTTGGTTTGTGCAAGTTTCTGTAACAATATCTTTCAAACTGATTTAAAAAGCTATGCCTATCACAGGTTAGGAACCTTATCATTACTTCCTATGAAGGATTACTGTTAAGCGAGCAAGGCTAAAAACAAAAAGATGTACGTGAAACTAAACAGAAAAAATAGGCACATGTATATTTAAAGGTGCACACTGGTCCAGCTATCACAAAAGGCAACCAAAGCACTTACAAAACAGTTAATCTCTCTGCACTTCACTCTGAGTGTCCCTTATCACTGCATTCTACCTTTTTTTAACTTTTGTATTGACATTGCCAGTTAGGATTCTTCAGAAATGTCAGGCCTTGACATCTGTAGCTACTTTTTATTTTTCTAACTGATCTTCGCTATTTTGTGATTAGCCGTCCCTTTTACAAGAAAAATTGTGAAAATGGCTTTTTTGTTGTCTTTGTTCTTTGCATGCCAGAAAGCAATGCTGTGTAATAGTAGTTCTTTCTGTCAGAAAAATGTTGAATAAGGCTAATGGCCCGATCCTGAAAGATCATGAAGAAACGCCCATTAAGCAGAAGTTAGCATTGAAGACCATCATTCTGCTGGTAGAGCTCAGCAGAAGAAAAAAGCCTAAGTGGGATAATGCACCCACTTCAATGCTGATGACTACATCTATGAAACCCATAATTTCAAAACTGAAGAAAAGACAATTGTAAATTGTGTTATGAACAACATTCCTGCATGACATCAATATACTTGATGTAGTGGATTTGGCGTCAGGCTTTCCATCAAGATTAATGTAGTGGATGTCAAATAGACACCCAGCCATACTTTCTGGCAGCATCAACATCAAGGCATTCAACAGCCTGAAGATCAGCAGTGGTAGGACTATCCTATATGACATCAAAGCATAAAATGTCAAGACACTACATCAGAACAGTTGACATCAAAGCACATGCCATTATCTGCTCTTAATGCAAGCCAAAGCTGTGTTTCATCCATTCCTAAGAGGCCCCTACATCCGATACCTCCAAGCTTAAAAATGTAATGCCCGAAGTATTTAGGGCACAGACTTCTCCAGCAACTATGCTTCACAAGAGCAGGGCTGCTACACGGTCAAAACGTCTGACTTAGAGGATCATGGAAATAGTAATTAGTTTGTATCAACCTGAATGAAACCCTTTACGGGCCCTAGGTCAAGTTACAGCAGTTGTACCCGCAGCAGTTCCTTATACCATACCAGTTAGATGCCATCCATTCACTACCTATAGGAAATCTCAGTAAGAAAGACAATGAATCGATTAAGGTTCCAAGATAGAGCAAGACCTGTGTGTTATCCCGCCACCTAATTCAAGCAAATTATGTCCTCCTGTTAGGAGTTGTTGACAGTTAAACATAGTTCTACCCAGGTTGATGGGTCCTCCCTTTGAATCCATACATAAAGCTGCTGTACAATACCACTCAAGGACGTTTGTTTTCGAAGTAGCATTCACTCTGTACATTGAATAAGGAGATGTAGGAATTTTCTTCCTTTAACACACAGAGTGAGAGTTCTTAGAATCCGTGTAAAAACTAGTTTAAGATTTTCATAACAACTAATCCATCTGAAAATCTGCTTTCTACTCTTGATTTAGCGGTGAAAACATGCCTTTTTACGCTGGGTGCATTATCTAGAAAAAGTTAGATTTTAGAGTTACAAACCCGCCTTTTACTAATTGTGACCACATCTATAGAGGGCTAACTGCTCCTAAATCATCTATATCCAGCTGTAATTTATGATACTTTGTTCGCAAAAAAACTGTCTCTTCAGATGAGATTAATATTCACTCAACTAGAGAAAAGATGGCTACTTTGGTCATGCTCAAATATTCACATTACGGATATTTGCAAACAGGCAATTTAGAGATCGATATGCTCCACAGCAAGACATTCCTCTCTCTACTCCAGCATAGATGGGCATGTGGGACAAACATTCTGGTGTGATCAGATTGGATAAAAACAAATTATGCAGTTTTTGTTCTTTGTTTCTCTGCAGCCTGATTCCTAATCATTGAGGGGTAAAGTTGCTATTGTCTGCTCAGTGTTCATGAGCGGCTGCTTTGGCTGTGCCTTCAGGAACATTTTGGTCAGCCTGCAACCTTCTAGGCAAAGTGCACTATTGTATGTTCCTTATTTTATTGGCTACTTATTTCTATTTAATTTTGGGTTTTTTATTGTTACTTTCCCAAAACTTGTTTAGTTATTAATCTCCAATATTAATTTATTTTGAATCTTTTCAAAGAAGGAAATAAAAGCAAATGAGCCAAAGTTACCTTATAGTTAGTTTAGAAATGTAAAATGAGAATGTTCCAGGATCTGGCACAGACTGGGATAATCAATGTTCATGAATTCAGTGAACAGTCCCTTGTTGAAAATTTAGAATTTCATTTAAGAAAGTTTTCCTTCTGCTCTAGACTCATATTTTAAAGTAAGTCTCCTTATGTCCTAGTTACATCGCTCTTGTGACCCTCAGAGCGAGGTAGACATTGCTTATCTAAATCTGATTGTCATTTAACTGTAGGTGAAAGCTGAAGATCAAGAGGAATAGCTATGAAATGGATGGGATGAGAATCTGCTTTGTGGGATCATGTGCATAATCCTGAAACTAATTTTTGAAAATAAACCTATCATATTGAAAATTAAGTTTAACAAGAAAACCGGTTTACAATAAGCCATATTGTTTTGTAAACATAATACAGTTGTTCAATCAGTCACACTAAAATACATTTGATGGAAAACATTATCATATTAGTGTAATGAAAATGCTGACACTGCCACTTTAAGGACTCTGGATGCTGCACTGTGCCATTGGTGGGGGAGTTGTGTCTATCAGTTTTTAGGGGTGTAAGGGGCGGTAACTGAGCAAGAATCTCAAAACACTGCTCCCTTTTATAAAGTTTTTGTCTGACTGGAAACTCTTTCCAGCAAAATAGGCGCACTTTTCTTAATTACGGATGTGCTTATCTCTTAATCTGTGCACCCAGTCACCATGCCAGCACATTTGACACGTGTGCTTCCTTCAGTGGACAAATGTCCAGTAAACAGACTCGATGTTTGTGTGTTCTGCTTTCCAGATTCTCATACCATTAAGGACTGTAACATTTGTGAAGCAGTCTCTTTCAAAACACTGCTGAAAGTATAAAGGAGTTCAACTTTGTGCCAAGCCTAGGTATCTTGAAAAGCTTTGGGATGCAGCTTCTACAGTGTTCTCTTCATCAGGAGTAGCTTATGACTTCATTACTACTCGTCTGCCAAATAAAAGGCCCAGTCACACAAACCCAGACTGTCAATTTCCATACAACTGCACCCTGACATCTTATTTATTTATTTATTTGTAAAGAGGCATTGACCAGTAGTAGTCTGAGCTTCTTTTACATGGTAGAAGTCCTAAATGTTCATTCTTGAAACTTTCAAAGTCATTCCACTTTGGAAAGTAGGTATATCTCCTTGTCCCTAAAACATAAGCCACTGACAGTAAGGTTGGACCAGACGAGTACTTTCCTCCTTAACTTAAACTGAAATGCCTAGTATCAAGTTTGATTTGTAAGCATACCAAACTCACCAGAGGGAATGGAGGTGAAGGACCTAGATGTTGGACCAAATGGAATAAATGGATATTGACTAAACAAGAATACATTCAAGGCTCTAGATCTTGATCCCTTATTTACCTGTATTCAGTTTATGGAAGTCGCTGACTTCAATTCCTATGTTTTTGGCTTTTTTGCACTGGGAAGGATCTAAGAATAGTACTGTTTGTGGCTGCGTATTTATTCTTTGGCCCATGTGACTATGGCACTAAGTTGTATTACAGTATTAATGTATTGCAGAGTTTCCATGCTGGGCAGCTTGTAGATAATATGAAATAATCCTTTAAGGCAGTGTTTCCCAAACTGTGGGCCGCAAGCCAATTTTTGGTGGGTCGTAAAACTTCTAGCAATAAATAACTATGACTTGAAATTCTGTATTTATCTTGTCACATTTGCTGTGCTTCAAAGACCAATGTCAGACTATGTCTTCTGACAAAGTGCTGTTTATTTTTTTAACAGTGGGCAATTGGTGTTTACTTTTTCTATTATTATGTTTTAATAGTTACAAATGCTCACAGTAAAGCAATACCTTTCTACATTGATCCAAGGTGTATAGCAACATAGTATAAAACCTTTCAATCAAAAGATAGCAAAAATTGGAAAATGTTACATCAGCAAGGAAGTTGGCCCAAATATGTTTAAGATGGAGATGACCCTTAATACTTTTAGTTCTGAGTATTGCTGCTTCAAGTTCCAAAATTTCACAGAACATAGACCACCAACTAGAAAATGGAGGGGCTGTGGGTTCAATCCAAGCCCTATCGATACATAATCGGGCAGTAACAATTGCTTTTGAGATCACCACTAAGTTTCTGGGATTAACAACGCATGTATGAGCCAACATAATATCTTTAGTAGATAGGTGCATATCATACCACAGGTGATGAGAGAGATGCAGAGCAATTCCAGGCCAAAAAGCTTTTAACTGGGGTTAGCCAGCAAACATATGAATGATATCAGCAGAGTAAGCACCACACTTAAGACAGCTGGTCTTACTATCAGAGTGATTCACAGCCCATTTACAGATTTTTTCCGGTGTATAATGGAGTCTACATATAGTTTAAATGCTGTAATTTGAGGCTAGCTGAGAAAAACAAGCGGTTGATAATGTCAAATACATTAGCAATCTCATCTGCTGAGATAGTCTCTTCTAGACTGCTGCTCCACTTTGCCGCATGCTTCATTGTCCCAATAGGCACAAAATCTTATAAAATGATCTGATTGATAACGTGCCACCAGTAGTAAAAAAGTACTTCAAGACTTCTGAGCCCTCCCCAACAGCTAAACATAGCTGATTACATGACCAGAGGTCCCGAATTTGTAAATATCTTTTAAAAGGACTGTTGGAGAAGACAATAACAAGTTTGAAGAGAGGGAAAAGTGTGAAGCCCAGACATGTCAAAAAGCTGGCCTATAGTTTTTAGGCCTAGTTTTAAGCAAAGCATGGCCACTGAATCATGGAGTATGGGTGGGAAGATAGTTTCCACACAATGTATGAGTGTACAGATTGCGCAGCATATTTAACACAGATTTACCCCTCTGATCTCGTAGAAGTCCCTAATGATCTTAAACTGGACCCGTTTGAAGTCATTCAGGCCACACCATCCCCTGAAAGAAACCCTAAAATTTGATCTCCGAGCCATTTGGTTACCCAGTACAAGAGAGATGGGTCATGATCCGTAAGCAAGTTCCAGATGCAGAGATCGAAATCAGCCCAGTAATGCTTCTTAAAATCTGGGAGGAGAAAACCACCTTGATTGGGCGGGAGTTTCATGTAGAGAATAGCTGCCTGGCTCTCTTGTAGTGCCAGAGAAACTGCCAATAGCCCCCTTAAAGCACTTAAAAAACTGAATTTGGGTCTTTTCAGTGGTATCGCCCTGAAAAGATTGAGACATCTAGGGAGAATATTCATCCTAACAATGACATATTGCATTGTTATATAATGTTACACTTGCCTGTTAAGCTGATTGGAAGATGTTTCCATAACCGCAGCTTGGCGCTAACTAGCTGTAAAAGGGACTTATAATTCAAGTCAACCATGGGAACCACTTTAGTGCAAATCGTAACCCCAAGATAGGTGGCTACTGGAGTGATTCCGGGGATCGGGCTCTCTGCATGAAAATTAAGCAGAACGTGAGTTTTTAAGAGATTAAGCTTATTACCGGAAACTGCCCCAAAGCTATCCGCCTCTACTGAGATTAGAGCGATAGCTTCACGGGGACCAGGTGAGTATATTGCAACATCATCAGCATATGCACTAATTTTCAATTCTACCTCATTGGATATTATCGGTCAAATCAGAGAGTTAGAGATAAGTAACCGAAGGTAGGGTTCAATACAGAGGGCGAACAATAGTTGGGATAACGGACAGCCCTGGCGCTTGGTCCTGTAAATACTAAATGGAGCTATAGCCATAGGGTTCTTTTATGAGGACCTAATTTAGGAGAGGAATCTGCAACCAATGCCAAACACTAACATCACTGTCAAGAGAAATGCCCATACTACTCTAACAAAGGCCTTCTCTGCGTCCAGTAATATCATACCCACCCTCCTGCCGGTAGTTCTAGCTACATCAAATACAGCAGCTGCTGCATTCGTATGGCTGGTAGTGTCTCTACCAGGGACAGAACCATGTTTTTGCGGTGAGCCAATCTTGCAGCAAAAAAAAACTCAGCAAAAATATTGGTATCTGCATTAATCCAGGAAATAGGCTGGTAAGATCCCTTGTCTTCTTAAGGAAGACTTTAATATTGGTGGATTTCCCGGAATTAGGAGCTTCACCCCCACAGTCCTTATGTAACACCGGAATCATAAATAGGGGACGAAGTGTTTCACTAAATCAATATATATAAAAATGAATGTATGTCTGTTTGTCCTTTATGCATTACTACACCATTCATCCGATCGCCATGAAACTTTGGGAGGTTGTTGAGTACACTTAAGCGAAGGTTTCTGGCATAAAATGTTTTAAAATATCGGCCCCCCCAGCGCCCTCATAATCTTTCGAATACTGATGTATGCACCAGATGGAAAAACAACAAATCGTGTATCCACAAGCACTCGAATAAATAAATAGAATTAAAACACCATTCATCCGATCGCCATGAAACTTTGGGAAGTTGTTGAGTACACTCCCGCGAAGGTTTCTGGCATACATTTTTTTTAAATATCGGCCCCCCCAGGGCCCTCATAATCTGTCGAATACTGATGTAGGCACAAGACGTAAAAACAACAAATCGTGTATCCACAATCACTCGAATAAATAAATAGAATTAAAACGACACTTTGAAATGTTTTCCATATTAAAATGAATAAGTTTCAATAAAAATGACACAATGTAAATTGAATGTTATCATTACGAGTTTCCTTGAATTTCCTTTCTTCAGTGATTGCAGCAACGCGCGACGGGTAAGCTAGTGTCTTATAAAGATCCAAGGGAATAACGTCCTCCCCTGTTGCCTTTCCTGAGAGCAGGGATTTAATCGTAAGCTCAAGTTATTGGATAGTAATATCCCTCTCCAATATTAGGCTCTGATGGTGCTCCAGGTGAGGTAGATTGGCCCTCTGTATATATTCATCAATCTTGGGCTTTATCCTTAAAACACTTTTTTTATTATTATTATTAAATATTTCTTTATTAGTATAATGATCAACAGTGTATTCAAAAGTAGTTCGCGCAGGCACGTATTGAAATAGCTTGAACAAATATCTGTACATGCATTTAAGGGGTTTCAACATGAGCGTTGAACGATTTAGACATTTTACAGTCTTTCAGTAGACGTGTTCAAACCGTTGCGGTAGCATTAAAAATCACAAATGGTAAAGCATAACTCAAAATAACATGAAAAGAGTGCAAATATAATCATATGACTAACCAAGACATCAATGTGGTATGTCAGGAAGGAGGGAGAGAGAGCAACCGGCCCATCCTTAACACACTTAACAGCATTCCCAGGCCTCTTTTCGACAATCCAGGTAGGCTAACACCGTGCTGGTACATTGTTGTTTTCCCTATGTTAGCTTGAGCACGTTGCAGACTGTCCTCTGCTTTGCACACGTTTCTTTACAAAGTTATTTTGCTTTGTGCCACACTGTACTTTCACACACAACCTGCTTTTGTGTTCGCGTCCTGTTCTTTCCTGGGATTTAGTCTGCACACCGTAGACAAGGTCAAACAACAATGCCCCTTGTTATTCTGTTCTGGTCGGGCCCTAGCACCTAGACAAAACGCACAAATGCGTATAGGTATGCACGAATAGGTAACAACACACTTGGAAAGGGAGCTTTCCAGGGAACAGATTGTGACAGTACCTTAGATGTAGAACTTTCATTTGTGCATGCTAAGGTATGGGGTCTGCTGCCAAAAAACAGATTTCTTCTATTATGTAATCATTTTTTCTTCTATAGACAGGGAAGGAAGTTAGGTTATTTTGGCTTATAAAATGACAGCTCCTTTCAAGAATTAATGGACTACTTACTATGCTGACCGTATTTTGTGTTAATCATTTTCTTACTTATTGTGGCACTTCTAGCGCATTCTAGAGCACAATAGTTAAAATAAACATTTTTAACTTTTCTCCTGTCTGTCAGAACCTATTGTGGGCTAGTACGAGTGTGAGAGGGAAATGGTGTGTCCTGCAACCACAATTCTTGAGAGGTTTGGGGGGTTGTGGTTCTGGGGTGTCTAATCACTTGTGCCTCCGTGAGTGAGTAGGAAGGCAAGTGAAATAATATAGCTAGTAGGTCCCGGGCTCATGGGTACTCAGGTGGTGGGATGGCTCAGTCCCTGCCTACTAAGGTTCTATGATACCAAGCATAGTTCTGTGACTCCGCAGAATCCCTGCAACAGATTCACTAGCTCAAGGTAAATTAAAGGCTAACCTGGGTTTTTAACCTTAACCGCTTGGGCTTGGTGAAATTCTGCATCCAATAGTTGGAAGCGACGCTTAGAGGGCATCTCTCTATCATGCTTATTTGCTCCCAGGATAAACTGTAAAGTAGCCCCTGCACATAAGCCTTCATTGTGTCCCATACATCATGCAGCTGGGCAGAGTCCTGATTAACTGCTAGCTATAAAATCCCTCAACTGGTCAGTTATACAGATTGGGTTGGAGAGAAGTGTGCTGGGGAAGGTGAAACTGAGTCTCTCTTAAGTAAGGTCAGGTAGCCATAGTTAGCAAGACTGGGTTATGATCTGATATCATCTTAGGGGACACCTCTGTATTAACGTATTGATTCAGCTGTTGGGCCATAAAAGCCATGTTGATTCGAGAATATTGTTTATGGGGTGAGGAAAAGTATATAAACCCAGGGTTGACTGGATAGAGAGTCCTCCATACATCTACCAAACCGTGCACACGCAATACCTCCAGGATGGAAGCCCTTGTTTTAACCATACAAGAATAGGCATTATGGTTAGTAGTATCAGAGAAGTAGCTAATAACCCAATTAAAATCCCCCAACTATAAAAAATCCCCTGATTACTCCAATAATTCTAGATTCAGCTGGTCTCAGTATTAGGGCCATGTACGGTACATATAGTAAATTTTATTGTAAAAATCATCAGCTGTGTAATCGCCCACCTATCTCTAGAGTCGGAGGCAGTTTTAAGAACTGTGTACTCCAGATAATTGGCACATAGTATGGCGACCCCATGAATCCGGGCCGTTTGGCAAGTGCTTATAACAATATTCTGCCACAGCTGCCCGAGAAGACCTTGATCTTTTTAAGCAAGATGGGTGTTACTTAGACACACTATATGAGATTTAGAAGCAGAAATTTTCTCCTTAACCATTAAATACTTCAGGGGACAGTTAATGCCAGCAACATTCCAACACATTATCCTTCAAACTGAGTCCTAATGCATCATTACTAACAACAGTTTGTGCTAAATTCAAATTGTATTCAGAAGTAACACTAAAATCCAAAAGAAAGCGGTGAGCACTACAACTCCTTTTTATTTTCTGCCGTCCCCAAAAAAAACACCCATATAGAGTGACAAAACCAAGCACCAATAATGATGACTCCCCCAGCCAATGGTGAAAATAATCACCCCACCCCTAAGGCCTTTCAGATCACCATGACAACCAATAGTGTGCTCATTGTCCCCCATACCCTGCCCCCATCCAACCATAGCAGAAAAAAGAATCATCTGAGGAATATTGCAGTTGGTACTCCGGGTGGTAATAAGTGTAGAAAGCCATAAGTAACAAAACAAGCATTTGCATAGTTGCAAAAATGTTTAAACAGATCTAGTTATCAATCAGGAGATTATCCACTATCCTTGCGACTTTTCTGAGAAGCCTGGTGGTATCTGCCTTGGAATGACAAAATGTTTGACCATCTCTCATAATCTTCAACCTGGCAGGTTACTAAAGGAAAACCTGAGCATCCACTGCTCTTAACTGATCAATCAGTTGTCTATGCTTCCACTGGCAATCCATAGTTAGTTGACTTACTATCTCTCTTTGTTAAGTCATACCTTTGCAAACTGATAGTGGTGCTGAGGGACGTGCCTTCAAATATATTGCCGGTCTGTAAAATATTTCCTATGAATATCAGAATAGGCAGAGGTTTGGCTTTGTCACTTTTGGAGGTGTCCCAACGCAACAGGAGCCGATGAGCATGCTGTGTTTGAGAGTCCATATCCAATCTGAGATTTAAAGGAAAGCTCATGCAAACAGCTGCACAATAAATTGTGGGGGTTCTCCCTCCTTTCCTTCTGGGATCCCAAAAACCCTAAACTTGTTGCAATGCTGGCGATTTTTCCAGGTCTTCAACCTTAGATTGAACCAGAGTGAGCTGATCCTCGTGCTCTCTTCCGTGTCGGCAACTCTTTGCTGCAGCTGTATGACCTGGGAAGTAAGTGCTGAGACCTTCCCCGTCATCGTAGCTAATGATTGCTGCAGTTGGAGTTTAGACGCTCGCACCTGTGCATAATGTTGGAGTGCCTCAGAGCGCCGGTCTTCCATCAGTTGGATTATAGTCGATAATGTGGGCTTGATAGCCGGGGGTACAGCAGTAGGTACACAGTTAGTATTTAATGCACCTATTCCCCTTGTTTGAGTAACTGCCATACCTTTGCCAACTGAAAGAAACTCAGTGTTTTTGGTGGACAGTTTGGCTATGATAAAAGCTGTCATTTCAATGGAAAATGTGCGGTCTGTAAATGGCAGTGTGCTACAGAAGGATGCTTTCGTACATAAATAATTGCCCTCCTCATGGCCATTAATTGTAGGTGGGTCACGAAAGTTTGTCGTTCTGAAAATTTGGTTGTGGTTCTAAAGATTGGTGAACACTGCTTTTATTCAAGGGTGCTCAGATGGAAGTAGTGAGTTAAATAAAAGCATGTTTCAAACAAAGGAGAGAGTAAGGGAGTTCGTTCACCCAAAAGTGAACTAGAGACTTCTCCTATTCCCCTAGGAGGAAATATGGCAAAAACAAAGGAAGGAGTATCCACTATGACTTAGAAGAACAGACGTATCTGGAGGATTGGTTCTTGGCAAAAAGAAGGAAATTCATCCTTTTGATAGAAACCCCTCACTCACCACCTAGTGGTGACATGCTTCATCATTGGGGTCCACCTTGGCGTCCTAGCGACACCAAGGTGTGCTACAACACCTGGACTACAGTGGAGCGGGTTGTGGCTGTAAGTGCAAAAAAATGTTAAAAATTGTCCTGGTTGTACTCAGAAAAAGTAATTTTATTTATAGAGCAACTGAACAATGTTTTAAAATTAATACTGGCGAGATCCTGGTAGGGAGGGTTACGACCCTGGGATCTCTATATGTGTTGGATGGTCAACATGTTTCTACCATAAGGGCTATTGCCCGGTATTCGTCAGGACCAGAAAAAACAGGTGGACAGGGGGTGCGTGCTCCCTAAAAAGCACTCCCGGCCTTGATCCCCTGTGTGCCTACTGGCAAAAAATTGCCAGTGGTAAATGCCGCTCAATAAAATAAGCGAGCTGGCGGGTTAAAACAAGAGACCTGTAAGGAGAGAAGAGTGGATAAAAAGTAATCAGGTATTGAGTGATAGACTTACTCTCCTGTAACGTCGTGCAGTCTCTCAGTGCAATTGATATATAGTGCCAAATAGGGTGGATGGTTCTCCAGATATACGTAATGCCGAGGTGAGGTGATGCTAGTCAACATCTATGGAAAAGGGGGTGCCCGCAAAATGCATATAGTGCTAGCACGACCCTGGGGGGGTGAGGGTATTAGATATAGAGTACTTGTGCTACACGGAACAGGTCTGTCACGTGGTGCTTAGGCTACTACCTGGATATTATATGCCGTGGCGAAACCTATTTCATTGCAGTGGGAGTAAGGTGAGGTGACTTATGGCATAGACGTAACTCGGTAGTGCTATATACATTTGTCAGCAACCGACTCAAAACGTGTAAGTGAATAACATTAGGTCAACAAACAGGGACAAACATACATGTAACACTGAAGGACACACTTAAGTTCAGAATGGCTAGTAAATATGCTTACTCCAATATGAGTACTCTGCGCTTCAACGGGCAGGGCGTAAGGTCAATGCCTGTTTAATCACAATTTCTGTAAGAGATAAACAGTGCGCGAGCGGTGTAAATCTCTGCGCCGTTCAGGGCGTTTCTAAGGGTGGCGCCCTCGTGGACCCGGTATATGGATGTGTATCCGGGACTTAGTCTTATAAATCTACTTACAGTTTCAGGCAGGTAAGATCAGAATCGACCTACTCCTCGCGTCCACTGCTCGGCTAGTGGTTCCGATGGCAGCAGGACGCGGTAAAGAGGAGTCGACCGCTTCCGGGTTTGGGCGCGGCCTGGGCGTGTCGGGGGCGGGGCTAGCAGTGCGCAGTGACGTGCTATCGGTAGCTAGGCTACCGTTAGGATGCAGCCAGCAGGTTAGGTGGTGGCACATCAACTAGCAGGGACGGTAGGCTCGCCATTGGAAGCTCCGCAGTGATGAAAAGAAAACAGAGCGTGGGGGCACGCCGGGACTTGCAAAGTGGGAGTAAGCAGCATAGTGGCTGTGGGCATATATAATTAACGCTGCTTTGAGACTGAAGACCAGTGTCCGATCGCTGGTAAAAGGAGTGCCTCACTATCATAAGGAGCCTAATTTCAAGGTTGTTGGGGGTGATATATTAAATTACACAAAGTAACCAAAATTAACCGGTTGGGTCAATTCGGAAAAAAACGCTGATGCGTCAGAGCGGATCAGTGGGGCCAAGGTGATTTATGCTAAGGTGTTCCGTAGTGCGAGGAACACAGGGCTTAACGTTCAGTGGAGCATGGCTTAGGAATATATTAGGAGTGTCAGGTGGCAGGGCTCTGTTGTTAACTCTGGGTCTTGGTGGTCCCAGAGATGGGGACTCATTTCAGGACCGAGTTCCATGGGATATTGTCGTTGAGCCCAATTTTATGGGAGGAAAGACGATAGATCCATCGCTGCTCTTTTTCAAAAAGTCGTGCTTGTGCATTGGGACCTGGTTTGATTTGCTCAATTACAGTCCATCTCATGTCGTTGGGTGTGTGATGGGCTGTGAGAAAATGATCTGTGAGCCTAGTGTTCGTTTTTTTGCATCGGATAGTGCTGCGATGTTCCGCTATTCGTTGCTTGACCTTTCTTGTCGTCATGCCCACGTAGGGCTTGTCACAGCTACATCGGATGAGGTAGATCACAAAAGTGCTGTTACAGTTAGTATGTGATCTTTGATCCCAGACTTTGCCTTCCTCAAGGTTAAGGGTTTTGGTGTTATTCGTGAGGTGGCAGACGCTGCAATCCCCACATCTGGAATGTCCGGTCACTGGGGGAAGGCCCCAAGCGTTGGTGATGCTTTGGTCGGTAGTCACCATATCCATTCTAGGTCTGGTGTTGACCAAGGCGTCTTTAAGGCTCCGGGCTTTTTTATAGGAAAAAAGAGGTTTGTCCCAATTGTGATTTCCAGTGTTCAGTATTTGCCAGTGTTTTCTGATACTTTTACTGACCTGGTTGGACACCGCATTATATGTTGTCACGCATGTAAGTGGAATCTCTTCCTCCGTTCTGGGTGTGTCCTCTAGGAGGGCTTGTCTTGGCTGATTTCTGGCCCTTTTCTGACATCTCCTTTTCCATAGATGTTGACTAGCATCACCTCACCTCGGCATTACGTATATCTGGAGAACCATCCACCCTATTTGGCACTATATATCAATTGCACTGAGAGACTGCACGACGTTACAGGAGAGTAAGTCTATCACTCAATACCTGATTACTTTTTATCCACTCTTCTCTCCTTACAGGTCTCTTGTTTTAACCCGCCAGCTCGCTTATTTTATTGAGCGGCATTTACCACTGGCAATTTTTTGCCAGTAGGCACACAGGGGATCAAGGCCGGGAGTGCTTTTTAGGGAGCACGCACCCCCTGTCCACCTGTTTTTTCTGGTCCTGACGAATACCGGGCAATAGCCCTTATGGTAGAAACATGTTGACCATCCAACACATATAGAGATCCCAGGGTCGTAACCCTCCCTACCAGGATCTCGCCAGTATTAATTTTAAAACATTGTTCAGTTGCTCTATAAATAAAATTACTTTTTCTGAGTACAACCAGGACAATTTTTAACATTTTTTTGCACTTACAGCCACAACCCGCTCCACTGTAGTCCAGGTGTTGTAGCACACCTTGGTGTCGCTAGGACGCCAAGGTGGACCCCAATGATGAAGCATGTCACCACTAGGTGGTGAGTGAGGGGTTTCTATCAAAAGGATGAATTTCCTTCTTTTTGCCAAGAACCAATCCTCCAGATACGTCTGTTCTTCTAAGTCATAGTGGATACTCCTTCCTTTGTTTTTGCCATTAAATAAAAGCATGCCTGCCAGACACCACTACTTACCGCTTCTTCGTGATGCATTTTGTTTTTGCCTTGGGGCTGTAGTCCCTCCATAATTTGTTATCCTTGCTACTGGGTCTGCTCATATGTTGTACAATAACTTTTTTTCAGGTGTGTAACAGCTGTTTGTACAGTTATTCCAATTTTGCTTCTTATTATTGATTTTCTTTCTTTAACAGAGTGTTCAACATGAGAACACCTACCGGGACCCATTGGCAAAGTACTGCTACGGGGAAAATCCACCAGAGCTTCTGCCCATTTGACTAATATTGTCAGAGTGGAAGGTTTGAAGTAGGACTGGGATGTCTCAGGATGCCACACTGGCAATGGGTACGGCACCATATTCGTCAAGAAAGACAAGATGGCACTACCCATCGGTTGGACAAGGGCCATGTTTTTGCAGGATGGATGAGGCTTCTGTTCTACACTTGTGTGGGCATGTTTTCCGTAAACAGTTCTGAGCTAGGCACCTATGAAACCGGAGGAGAGAATGGATAGACTTGTAATTCTTTTTGCACAAACACTGCAGTTTGAAATGGGATGTTTACATATTGCATCTTGTATTTATTAACTCCAATCTTTCTGCTCACGTCAGGGCCATTGAAGCAATTTGCCTCTGCCACTCTTCAGGAGCAACTAAATAGCCACATTCAGTTGCCTGAAAGTAATCACCAACGTCAACTGTTAATGAGGAATCTAATTCGAAGATACAAATGACACTTTATCATGAGCTCTGTAAGGACGATGATGGGATAAAAAACCCACAATTTAATGCACTCCGCCTGTTTGTAATGAACAGCAATGACGAATTTAGCAAATTATCTTGCAATGCTATTATGTTGAGTTTTTTTTTTTTTTTATAACACAGACATTTTTGGCATCTAAAATCTCAAGTCCTTTGCTCGAACAGCCCGTATGTGAACCTGCATCTCTGATTGACAAAGCACTTTTGTTTTTCAATAGGGAACTCTATGGAATATTGTTCAGGGACTGTGATGTATGTGTTTTTTTTTTATTTTCTGTAAGACCAATATCGTGTGGAAACACTATTGGAATCGTGGTTTATAAGTATATTTATAATGTTTATTTCAGGAACATGGTTTCAAATGTATGGGTGCTCTGCAGGGGGACACTACACACTAAGAAATGGAAATATTGGGCCAGAGGATAGGGACCTCCTATATTGTGGAACCAATTTAGTTTTACCAATTTTTTTTCTTATTAAGAGCACCCAAATAACTTAATGTTAAAAAAAATTACAATTTGTTTAAGAACCAGTAGTTTGTGTCAATTGTTCAGTTTAAATGCGTCATCGTTGTACATGTTTGGTCTGTAATATTTATTAGAGCAATCGCATCCTAGTACTGTCATTAGCAAAAAGGCATCCGAAAATGTAAATGTGCACTGTCACAAAACATGTGTTCGGTGCTCTTTCCTGACTTCATATCTTCTCGTCCATCAGAGTTGCTTTCATTCAATATTAAAGAAACCATGTTAATTATAAAATAAACAAGTTGATTACACTTCAGCAGGGGTGTGTAATTCCTATAACCCTTTTTTCCTGGACATACTGTTTATGGTCAAGGATGTTACATTTTTCTTATTTATTTAGCACTTTGAAGGGGTTGGGGAGTATTATCTTGTGACTGGGTACTTGGCCATACAATAATAGACTCATCATCCCTAATGAAGACCTTTTTCAAATAATATATACAGTTTCAATTTAAAGTCCAATTAGAGCAGAAAATGGATAATTTAAATATATGTATATAAAATAAATCTCGGTGCACGAAATATCAAGTTTTAGTTAAGATTCACAGTAGGTGAATAGCCAACAACACCAAGCCTAAAACAGGAAATACAACAGCTAAAGTAGTAAGTTAACCTGAATTCCCATTCCTGCAGTGCTATCTTTATAACCTGACACGTTATTTCACACATCCAGAACTAATGTTAATTCAGGCTGAATGCCTTGAATATCTCTGTCAATCCTTGCATGACTGCTACCATAAAGTAATACTTACCCTCTCTGAGCTTGGAGGTTAATGAAATTAGTGCTTCATTCCACCAAGGAATAGTATACAAATCTTTCAAACGAAATTATCTATAACTATTTTGGAATAGCCTTGTTGGAGCCACAGGATCTAGAAAAACTACAGACTATTTTAAACCTACCCATTTACCTGTTGGTGTGCCAAATACAGGGATTTGAAAAAGCCAATAGTACTCCGTGTAACGGGCAATTTAGTTTTGAACCCGGGAGAGGAACTCTTAAGTGTAATTGCCAAAACTTGAGAAGACTTGATCTCCTACCTTGATATGGAACCAGTGGAAACCATCATAATTCTCATTAATTAGCAACATGATAGAGAGTACATGACTCCCTAAGAAAGAGTGCTGTGAGGCGTAATTAAGTCATAGGATGGCACATAATCGGAGACCTGAGCATCATGTCAAAATCCTATACTTTGAGTAAACAACAATACATATTAAGAATAAAAAGGCAATTGTGCATTCATCAGTTACATTCATTTGTCACTCTACCTATTGAATCACACATTTCATACACTGAGCATCCATACTTGTTCTCTTATTGCCATATGCTTATAAACCTTTCACCTAAGATGGCAGAGGAGGGAAATGAGGTTAACTGAGCACATTATCTGTTTTCCAGAAATTTGAGGCCTTTTACTTTAGTCAACCTTACCTAAATGTATTTTGGTGATTTTAAATCCTAATCCTGTAGCGCTAATGGACCCTGGTCAGAAATGCACCTTAAAGCCCCTGGCATTTTTCTTCCTTCGCATTTGTGATCAAATTTGTATGACCGTAATGATACACATTACTGCCTACTGCAACTGAGTATTAAGCTGCTGAACACATTAATACTTGGACGCTATAGGCTGTAGTAGTTGGCATTACAGAATATCAGTGTTGACACCAAGCAGTAAAGAACATTGATTTTGCCTACCGGGCTTAATAGAGGTAGGACATACTTGCTAATGCCTACTAACATATTTGGGTATAGGCCATCATCCAGTACTCTCTAGCCATCTCTGTCCTGGGCTTTTCTTTCAGTCTGACTCCAGGTGTAACCCATCTCCTTGTAGTCCGCCTCGGCACCAGGTGTTCCTTGTAATTCCTCTTTTCCTTTTTCCATTGAGGGTTCCTGGATAGGCCTTGCCTGTTGGTGTTTGATGCATGCTTTCAGAGGGTGTTATTTATCCAGGACTAGCGTACTTTCAAGAGTGCTTCATGAGCAGGGAGTTGGAAAGTCAGCTACGATAGGTTGTTGTTGATGATGGTGTTTGGCCAGCAGATAGTTGATGAAGGTCTGGTCTTTCTTGGTGGTGGTCCCTGTTGTCCTTCAAGTTTCTGCTCCATACAGAAGGACTGATTTTACTTTGATGTTAAAAAGCCTGATCTTTGTTTGCAGTGTTGGGTCCTTGGAGCTCCAGATCTTCTTTAGCTGAATGAACCTAGCTCTTGCTATGCTGATTCTTGCCTTGTCATCGGTGTCCGTGCTGCCTTGCCCAGGTACTTGTAGGCCTCAACCTCTTCTAGTGCATCACTTGCAGGAGTGACTGCAATTGTGCTGGCTATCTTAGCCTTCTGGATCTTGTTTTTCCCCCCAGTGGATGTTACGGCCAAGTTGTGCTGATTTGGTTGCCACATTGTCAGTTTTTTCTTGCATCTGCACTTGGGCAAGGGAGGGTAGTGCCAGGTTGTCTGCAAAGTCCAGGTTGTCGTGATGTGTTCAAAGCGTCCACTGGATCCCATTTCTTCGCCTTGCTGGAGATGTCTTCATAATCCAGCCTGTGGCCTGCAGGAAGACACAAGGTGAGAACAAACAAGCCTGGCGTACTCCGGTCTTCAATTGGAAGGCTTCTGTGAGTTGTCCTCCAAAGACTATCTTCCAAGTCATTCCCTCATAAGAGTTCCTGATGCTTCCTACAAATTTATCTGGCACACTATAGTGGCAGTGTAGTTTCCAAAGGGTTTCTTTGTCCACCCTATCGAATGCCTATTCCAGTTGAAGTTGACTTAGATGGGGGAGTTCTATTCCATCAAATGCTCAATGATGCACTGTGGGGCGCTAGAGAGCCCATGACAAGATGGCTGTACACTAATGCAGCTCTGCCGGCCCAGCTCTTAAATCCTTAAATTATCTTGCGACAGAACTGCAATACAGGACAATCCAGCAAGGCGTTTGGCTCATGATCGCAGCAGGAGCTGCGACAGGGAAAATTACACGGTGGATCAACGTCAACTAGCAGTGAAGGTCGGCTCAGCTAACTGCCACGATCAGGTTGAATCTCAGACAAAATGGCGGCGACCAACCTGCGGAGCTCACACTAAACGGTAGGGTTCCGTGTAGCTGGCATCCCGGCAGCGCAAGAACTCCAGAACTGAAAAAGAACTTCTAAGAGGCAGTGAGTCAGGAGGACAGCGCCTTGTCTGAAGAAAACGACAGGACTTTAGGAGTGATACCGCCCAGCATGTGAATGAGGTGACGCTGCTGTGAAGGGGACACAGAGCTGCTGGGCCTCGGGATAGTGCATCGGGCAGAGATTAGCGCATCCTAGACAATGGGGGACTTGAGCCAGCAATAAGGAGGTGAGTGATCCACAGCGCGGCAGGTAAACGAAGACAGCAGCCTCAGGAATGGTGCGGTGGCACGAGTGGAAAGAATCAGGGCAAATATAGAGCGGACATAACAGAAGGAAAGAGGAGGGAAAACTGCCCAGCCCCCACGGTGGAGTGACTTACCTGCCAAGCTGCATGTGAACTGAGGCTCTGAGACAGGAACATAAATTATACCCTGCGTGACGATTCAGTGCTTCTGACTGGTGAAGCGGGTAAGAATAGAAACACAAGGGCAATAGACTGAATACAGCGTGGAAACTGGGATACCCACAAGTAAAAACGGTTGAAGTAGGAAACTAAAACCCTGAATATACACATCAGCAGCTACATACAAGAGAGCGACACCCAGGATAAATAGAGGCATGGGACAACTCTTCCCCCCCCCGCTGCAAAATAAAGAGCCTAGGCACAACTAACTAACCCGAGAAGATATAGAATGCCGCTAGGCACCCCAGCTGAATCCCTAGGAGGAGATACAGTATGGGAAACTGATGGTGGGCCGGACTGTGCCATACAGCAATATTTGCTTACACTGACTGCTTGCTGTACTATGGGGTAGCCTGGCGTGCTGGCATACTGAAGCTCGCACATGGCATGCAGACAGGACCCAGGGGGCAAACTAACGGAATCGTCTACACCCCGCAGACGAAGGACAATGGGAAAAACAGAAAAACCACAATCGCGGCTCCCGTTTGAGGCAAAACGGCCCACCAGAACACATCAACACTTGTTGTCAGACTCTGAGCAGGAACCCCCCCCCCCTCCCTCTTCTCAGAGAGCCACGGCAATAGAAACTATGCTACTGGCAATGCAACAAAGTCTGCAATCACTTGATGGGAAAATTGATGCATTAAATATGCGAATGGTCAATATGGTAGCTAAGCTGGATAAGCAGGGTGCCTGGCTTGGGGAGGTAGAGCAGCTCCTATCAATGGCAGAAGACTGCCTTCAAATTGAGTTGATAAAACATCTGAACATACAAAAAGTGCTTGCTGTAATGCAGGCCATGAATGAAGATTTAGAGGCGCGATCACGCAGAAATAATCTGCGCATCACTGGAATACCAGAAACAACTAACACCGGTAGGATGGAACAATATGTAGAGAACATGAAGCGAGAAATCCTCAGGGTGGAGCAGCTGTCTACAATCATGATTGTTGAACGGGTGCACAGAACACTAATGACACGCCCTCCCTGCCGCACCCCATCATGGCCATATTGCTAAACTACCCAGACCGTGATGCTGTCTTGAGTATGGCAAGAGAGAAACAAACTATGCAATATCAAAGTAATAGTGTTGCCTTCTTCCCAGACTTCCCAGAAACAGTTCAGGCAGCACGTAAAGAGTTCATGGCACTAAAGAAGAAACTACAGGCAGAAAAAAAAATCCAGCACTATGTTGTACCCGGCGCAACTGCGCATAGATATGGGGGAAAAACGAAGGATTTTCACCACCCCAAAGTGGCGATGGAGTATATCAAAACGCAATCTGGTAATCACAACACACAGAAAGGGCCAGACACTGAAGGGAAAACAAGCGGAATCAAAGGACAAGAGTATGCGCTGAACAAAGGTCAAGAACAGGAGTGGGAAAACCGGCTGGGCACCGAACCTGGACAGAGAGGACCGCTTCTGCAAAAAAGAACATGTGCTTTATGGCAGTGGATGGAATCAAGCACTCAACCATTGAAAAGACAGAACTGCTCAAATGGAGGCATACAATATCCTTTTTACAGGGTGAAGAACGTAAAGAGAACATGCAACAGTGAACCATAGACCGCCCTATAGATGATGATCAAAATATAATGCCGTATGAACGCTGAAATTCGACCACCTCCAACCATCTGGGGGGGACCATGGCCTCTAGCAACCCTTAGAGGGTGCACCCCATAGTTTAATGAGAAATTGTTGCTTTGTTGAGGGTAAATTGGGATGGCTTTGGCATGTTTGGGGTGCTGAAGGGGAAGGATATGTTGTTGTTTGCTGCCGGGACAGTGTGTCACGGTTATACACCAAAATACATCACCTGCACCTGTAGCCTATACACACACTCACAGAATACAGAAGCAAAACCAAACATGGAGACCCAACAAACGGGCCAGTTTACGCTATTAACTTGGAATGTGCGAGGCTTTAACAACCCACACAAAATAAGAAAAGTTCTGGCATATCTAGATAGTAACAAGATACAAATAACACTGCTGCAGGAGATTCATTTAGCACAGTATACAGAGCTCAAAATTTGGGCTAGATAGGCAGCTGAGAGGAAAGCCTCGTCCTACTCATACTCCAGGGGAGTGCTTTTGCTTATAAAGAGGGGCACCCCTTTCACACTCAAACTGATGATCAAGGGAGATACATTATAATTCAGGGATGCCTGGGAGTCACTAGAGTAACAATTAAAATACCTATGGCCCCAGTGTCGACGAGCCTGAATTTTATACTAAGATTTGGGAAGGACTAAACACCCTGCATGTGGAGGTGCTACTGTGGGTAGGAGATTTCAACTTGTATATCAAACCTTAGCTGAACAGGGCTGCCACCACAGACTGGCGGGGGAAAGCAGGCAACGCAGGTAATGCGCGCGAACAGCTAACAGGGTGGTGGATGTGTGGAGGGTACATAGCCCAAGCACTAATAAACAGACATACAGATCAGCAGCACACAACACATGGTCCTGTCTCAACTATTGGTTAGTTTCACAGGAAGTGTGCGCATGGACAGTGGAGGTGACACATATGGCTAGAACATTGTTGGATCATGTCCCAGTTCTACTGGGACTTCGAATTCCCACATACAGGTGCCCACTGCACCAGTGGCGGCTGCAGGCCTCGTCCTTGCTAGCCCCAGTGTTCAAAGAAATCATAGGAGAGGCGATTGAAAGATACTTTCACGAAAATGAGTGCTCTGTGGTGGAGTCTGAAACATTAAGAGAGGCATTTAAAGCTACTATACGGGGAGAGTGCATTGGAGTACAGACGGGTCTTGCTATCCCTGTGCACGTGGCTGGTAAGTATAGAAGGCACATTGAAAACCCTGGAACAGAGATATGCATGGAATCCAGACCGTAAGGTATTAGCTGCATGAGAAAATTCTACACGGAATATGCCAGCATAGCTTAGCAAGAGGTGCTGCATATGTCTAGACGATGGAGAGCACGATTGTAGGAGGAGGGAGGGATGCTGGGATGCTCTATACCTTGAAAACTAGCTAAGTCCAGAACACAAACACATTTTGTGGAAATAGTTTACACGGGGGACAGATGTTATGACACTCAAGCCACCCTGTCCCAATTCGTGGACTTTTATGGGCAGCTATATGGGTAGCATGAGCAGAGGACACTGCTAAATATCTTGAGGATACAGCACTGGCTTGGCTCTCACCCAGACAGAGAGAGTTTCTGGTACAGCCAATAACAACTAAAGAAGTGACAGACGCTATACGCACTCCCAAATAGGAAAGCATCCGGTGAGGATGGCCTCCCCAGTAAATTTTATAAAACGTATGCAAGTGCCTTAATACCGCACGGTCTTGCAATGAGCACTGAAGCATATGGAAAACAAATGTTGCCACTGACTCCGTAAAGTTCTAATGATCGCGCTGCAAAAACCGGATAAGATTCCGAAGAGGTGCGAATCCTACAGACCTCTGCCCTTAATAAACGTGGACACAAAATTACTGGTGGCACACCTGCAGCCACTTCTGCACATTCTCGTCCCCCCTGACCAGTCTGGATTTGTGCCCCACCCCGGTCAACGACCTATAATTTCCGGACACTGTTTGCCATCTTACATCAACTGGACCCAGAGCTTGCGGCGGTACTGCTGGTTGCCACATAAGCTTTTGCTCAATACAATGGGAATATATGTTCACAGTGCTGCACTGCATGGGGATGCTATTGGTGTTCCTGTGGTGGATCTGCCTGATTTATAACAATCTGGTTGCACGAATATGTATTGACGATATTGTCTGCAACCCAATTGGCTTACACAGGGGCGTGAGACAGAGATGCCCTCTCTAGCCCATTTTATTTGCGCTCGTGTTAGAACCGCTGGCATGTGTGGTGGGACAAAGGCATGCAGATACGGTCCTACGGTTCCACCAACGCCCATTGGCCATATCACTCTATGCGGATGACATGGTCCTATATGTGCATGATCCGGAAAAGCAACTGGCACCGCTGATACACGTATACGTATGCCGGGTTGAACATCAATTGGAATAAGTAACTGATGTTTCCACTTACACAACTTGCAGAACCTCATGTCCTAGAATATCCCTTGGAGGGAAGCCTGGAGCCAGTCAAATACCTTGGGTGTGGGTACATAGGGACCTCAAGATGGTGATACATCTGAATTATGGGAGGGCAATCATGAACGTAAACAGGTGAGCAGATGGATTTGATTGACTATCACTGGCTGATAGGATAGTGGTCCAAAAGCTGTTTGTATTGCCCAAGTTCCTGTACATGTTTGTCAACATTCCTATAGCATTGACATCTGAATTCTTCAAGACAATAAAAACGCACATGATACAGTTGGTGTGGGCGGGCAAACCACCTATGTGCACTGAGCTACCTTGACAAAGCGGTATGAACGGGGGAGTTTTGGGGCCCGAGATATGTATTTGTACTAGCACAATTTGCACACCACTGGTATTTTCCTACATGATACCTGCACACTTGGCAGTAGAAAGTGATGATGCACATCCAATACCCCTTACAGCAGTGTTATTACATGAGCAACCAGAGGTTACCAGACTAGAGTCCATACAATACGCAACACATCGAAAATATGGCGTGCATAATGTAGCAGGGCAAATAAGTCACCAATGTATGCTCTGGCGCTGCTGGTTCCATCCCATCCGGATATATCAGTGGCCCGAGAACCGAAATCACTTGATATATTCGCGAAAGCAGGGATGAACACATTAGGAGACCTTTACTGGGATGGGAAATTTCTGACACTAGAAGACTTTGGTGCTGCACAGACACCTCTGGAGGAGTTTACATACATCAGGATCAGAGCAGTGCTAAGATCACTCTGCCCCCAGTTGCCGGACACACTGACAGCATTGCAGTTGATGATAACTAACTGCTCACGTAAGCACCTCGTGACTCGACTTTAAAATGCCTCCACAGAGAGTAGTAGAAGATAATCTGGGGGCGACTCTGAGCAGGTGGAATGAAGTGCTGGACTCACCCCTATCACGAGAGAATTGGGAGGCCTGCTGTGCACTCACGGCAAACTGCAATCTTAGAATCATACATTTTATATACTTACTCCAACTCTATCATACACCATTGAAGTTAAATAAAAAAAGGTGTCCGTCTGGACTCTAGATGCGGAGCAATGGAAACGGGGTTTCTGCACCTATAATGGACAAGTACACAAGTAATGCAGGTAGTGTCGGAAATGGTTTAAAGATAGGTAGACTGCACCCCACAGCTCTGGCTGCTGGGACTGTATGACACAATATAGCCAGTAAATCGTACGTTAGTGAACTTCATTACACTGCTGGCCTAGAGACACAAGGCTATACACTGGGGAAGGAAGGCAGCTCCCAAGGTGGAACAATCGTTGAAGGATGTTGCGTACTGTAGAGATCAATTAAATATATGTGCGGAAGAACTGCTGACAACCTAAAGATATATGGGTCCCTGTTACAGCTTACCTGCTAGCAGCGCAAAATGAGAACTCAACATACAGTCAGGAATAAATGGATACTGAAACAAGTGGGAGAGGCATTGATGAATGTAACTGTGGGGAGATCTACTCTGATGATGAACTAAATATCATGATTTCCTCTACCTGCAGTGTTTTGTGAGTTGACTTTGCACTGTGTGAATAAGCATAAATATATATATATTTTCAATCCTCAATGATGCTCAGTGTTGCAATATGGTCTGTGCAGGCTCTATCTTTATGGAAGCCAGCTTTTTGGTCTCACATCTGAGCGTCAGCTTGTTCCTTCTTTCTGTTCAGGATGACTCTGTTGAACACTGTGTCTGGGGTTGATAGAAGAGCTATCCCTCTGTAGTTGGCACAGTTACTCTGGTAACCATTCTTAGGATTTTGATTAGATATCCCTCTTTCCAGTCTGTGGGCACCTTTTCCTCTATCCAGATCCTTCTAAATCTGGGTAAAGCATGTTTACTGATGTTACAATGTCTGCCCTCAGTGCCTCTGCAGGAATGTTGTCCGGTCCTGCTGCCTTCCTATTTCTCAGATGTTTGATGGCTTGCTGTATTTCTTCCTTGGTTCATCTGCTGCATTTGATTTGGCTGAATGGCTGAATGGCTGGTGGAGACTGCAGCACAGGCTAGTTCAGCAGTTCTTCAAAGTGCTCCACCCATCTTCGTTGCTGGCCTTCTTTTGCTATGATTGTCTTTCTGGCTTGTTGTATCGGCCAGAGAGTTTCCTTGTTAGGTTATAGAGTTCCTTCAAGTTTCCATTGTATGCTGCTTCCTGGGCTTCTGTGTCAATTGATTAATCTTCTCTTGTCCGCACTTAAGCTTATTTTTGCTACCTTGTTGGTTTTCATGTATTCACCTTGAGTTTTAGCTTGTTATGCTCTTGTTTGGCTGGTGTTGACTAAAGCTTTATTTTCCTTTCTCTCCGATTTTGCGGAGAGTCTCAGTGTTGATCCATTAATGCTGGTATTTCTTGGGACCCATTCTCTCCTGGCAGGTTGATATCACTATTTCTTTGATTTTCTCCCACTGACTTTCTACTGGGTCTCTGTTGTGCTCTAGATCTTTCAGGACTTGAAATTTATTACTGAGGGTGACTGAGTATTCGCTCCATTTCTGTGCGTCTTTCAGGAGAGTGGTGTTAAATGGCTGGTGTTGGTTTGTCATTTCCATCTATGCTTTTGTCAGCTGAAGAATTAGCCTGGCCATGACGCCGTGTCCGCTGCTCTAATCACTCTAACATCCTGCAAGG
This sequence comes from Lissotriton helveticus, assembly GCF_964261635.1. NCBI lineage: Eukaryota > Metazoa > Chordata > Amphibia > Caudata > Salamandridae > Lissotriton > Lissotriton helveticus. The sequence goes on from NC_136072.1 coordinate 892,428,212, forward strand.
ACCTCCGGAACTTCTTGGCAAAGCAAACATGGTTGATCTAATTCTCCGTTAAATGGTCTGGTGACACCCATGTTGCCTTGTGTATTCTTTTGTGTGGGAACACACAACCACCTATCACCAGACTTTTCAGGGCACAGAAGTCTGCAATCCTTTCACCATTCTCGTACATGTCGACAAGGTCATGGTTGCCCATGACATCCTCGTATCCAGTGTTGTCGATTCCAATCTTGGCATTGCCTTCCCCCATCAGAATGGTAATGTCTCTCTCAAGGCATTTCTCCAGGATAGACTGGAGTCTGTTGTAAAACAGTTATTTTTACTCTTCATAGCTGCCATTTGTAGATGCATAGCACTGGATAACATTCATCTTGATCCTCTTTTTCTTTGTGCAGAGGGTCGCTGTGATGATTCTGGGGCCATGGGCTTCCCATCCAGCTCTGATGGCTGCTGTTGCTGGCATCAGTGCTACTCCCTTAGTGTGTGGGGGTATTCTCGTCTTCGTGTCCAGAATACAGCAGCATCCCTCCTGCAACCAGTCTTTTCTGTCCAGGCTATGTCCATCTGGGCTCCCTGATGTCAAGCAGGTCAAAGTTATATGTTTTTAATCTCTGCTCCCACTTGGGCTGTCTTGCCTGTCCCGTACATAGTCCTCACATTCCATGTCCCTATGGTCTTGGTGGAAGCAAGTGGCTTCCAGGGATCTCTGGCTTTCACCACAAGGTGTAATAGCTCTACGTTAAGAATATTCCTCTCCCCCCCTCAAGGCCGGGATGTCTTGTGGTCTTTTGGTTGACATTTCTGTAGTTAAGATTTTTTTACATGGTGGAGTGGCTAGCCCCACACATTACCCTCCGCCTTTTGTGAGCTGGGCTTGGGACTGTTCATGGTGGACATGGCGAGTGTCAATGCTCATAAGCATATAATGAATGGTCCATGCAATAGTGCACCTTAATGGTGCCAAGTAATAATCACACTACATGGCAGCAACATTGGTGAGCCTCAGTTACCCAACTAAAGTAATCCTTAATTGATCAAATGGGCCATGCCCTGGCTGCTACATTGAAGAGCAAGAAGTGGCAGCTTTTTGCAAGCATACTTTGGTATGTTTTATGGAGTTGAAGGATGGGCAACAGTGGCTAATTAAAATCCAAGAAAGAATAGTAAACTGTTTCACAGCCTGTACAATTCTCTACCTTACTATAGCCAATAGACTGCTTATCTTTTGATTATTTGCTGTGCCACTGAACATACAGCAGCTCATCTCAAAACCCTACACTGGCTCCTAATATGACCGAATCACATTCAAGATTCTCTGTCTCACATACAACTACATTGAAGGCTCTGCTCCCAATGCCTGTAAGATAAAATTCAAATATATACCTTTCACACACCCTTCGCTCGAGGCAGAAGAGTGACTTTCTCCAAAACCAGATATAGACATTGAGAAAGCCGATGTTTTTCTGTGTCAAATCCCCAACTCTGGGATTTCTGGATTTGTCTAGGCATGTTGTTCCAATATTTTTGTTGTATAAAATATAAGCACTTTGTAATACATGCATCCGCTTTTTCTATTTTACTATGTGCCGGAGCTATAAATATTGCTCCTGAACTGTGCTTCCTGTGTTTGTTCCTCCCCTCGCCTTCTTAAGCCCTTTCCTCACTAGGTTATATTTTTTACTTTGACTCTGCACTTTGAAGCAATTTAGTTTTGTAGTGTGTGAAGTATAAGCAAATTAAATAAAATATTTCCAATGATATGTGAGGGATCCTAAAATACTTTTTAAATTAATAGGAAACATCTATGTAGAGGTTGCATTTCATTTCCATCTTTTGTGTTGTAACACACGTATAAAATACATCTTCAAATCCATTTATGAGTATAAATGTCATACACAAGCCTTATTGCCTAACAGTTTTTTCATTTTCCCCTTCTTAAAGAGAAAAATAAAATATTTTGCATCTAATGCATGCAATCTCAAGCAAAAGAAAAACTTTGATCACTTAAACTAGTCTGGGAGTTGCACATTCCCAGCATGCAGCAAAAGGACTGTTTGCTTCCCTCAATTCTTCTGTGAGGAGGATCTTTACAAGCTGGCTCTACTTTTTAGGTCTCACCTACACAGCACAAGCGTTACTCTGCAAGATGTATTGTTTAAGATTCAGTGGGCTTACAACCCACCCACAGCATACCATTGGTTTGTTTTGCTGTCACTAATTTGCAATCATTGGATTGCTTAGCTCCTGCAGGCTTCCCTTCTTGTCTTGTGTTAGCTCCTCCCTGGAGCATGGACCAAATACATGTGTTCCTCCTCATCTTTTTGAAACACACTTTTAAAAACTTTTTTAAGCCTTTTGGTATTGTTCCAGGACATGCAATTTGCTTTCCAACTTTGGGCACAGGCATATGGCTTATTAATCATGTTCCCTCTACCCTATCTATCGTCTCTACTGATGCTTTAGTAACTTATACCCACAACTGTATTACTGTACGCCACTTGACTCCACAGTATGCCATTTGACTCCACTCAAAGCCTCTCTACACCACTCTATGTAATGCTTGCCACTCCACTGTACTCTATGCCACTCCACTGTACTCTATGCCACTATCTACCACTCAACACAATGCCACTTAACTATACTCCACTTTATGCCACACCTTTCTATGCCACTTCACCAACTCAATTCCACGTCACTGTGCTGTCCCGCCATCCCACCCTCACCCACTCTACCCCCACCCCACTCTACTCCATCCTCCACCACTCTAGCCAGACCCTCTTAAATGCATACATGCTCTATCTTGCCAGAATCTTTCTCTCTCACAATATCAATGTTGTCTCCTATGCTGTAACATAGAACTCACTGATGAATAGGTGAGTGGAGTGAGCCATCTCGTTCTCCTCCTGCATTATGACACAAAATGGCATCATCCAAAACAGACTAAGCAAAAATTGCTTGGGAAAAATGTCCATGCACATCTTATCGAGACCAGGGACCCGCTCCTCAAACCCTGAACAAGGGAGTTAAAGTTAGTTTGAGCAAAGGGAGGAAATACCAGAGCTACCCATAGTTTCTTGCGAACTGGCTCTAGAATAGTAAGAGGCGTGAGGAAAGCAGCATTAGTGGCAGAGGTGAGAGATCACACTTCCCTGACTAAATAGGACAGGACAGGTGAAATACATGGAATCCCCTTGGAGGAGATGCAGAGAAGACAGGTGAGTTTTATTGAGGTGCAAATGAGATCTAATTGGCCAAGGCCAAATAATTAAACTGAGCTGTTGATTCAAGATGGAAGTTTATGAGCTGGGGCAAAAAGGGCTAAATGAACCTGTGATTAGCGACAGCATATTGGGTTGACTGATTGAATACCCTCCATGAGAGGCGAATGGTGGAGGTGAAAGATACCAAATTAGGATCTTCATTGATCCAGGTGAATATATTACTTGAATTGTTGAGTGCTGCTAGTGCAGAATCATATCAGACTACAGAGAGGTTCTGCTGTTGGCATAATTTTGATCCTGCTGAATACTAAAGATTAGGTACACCAGCCCTGTGATGACACAGTTCTTCTGGCTGCAAATTGAGGATCTGATGTACGTGTACTAAATATGACCCAGCATAGAACAACAAAGACAGAACAGAAGATCGTTTCCAGTGATTGAACACACAAACCGATACATACTTAATATTAATCTTTAAGAGAAACCGCATAGCACTGCTGACAAACAATCGGTCTCAACCGTGGCCTCAAACAAAAATAAACCTCCTTAAAATATATTTTGGTCGCACATAAAAACGACATAAAAGAAGAATCATCCCTCCAAATCCAGCCCAAATACCTTCCTCTAATATCTCCAGGTCTGAGAGCTCCTTCAACAAGGGGCGCAATCTAAATAAAAATGCAAGAGTTAAAAAAAAAAAGGATATTTCTTTACTGCACCAAGATTTCAACAGGTCCTTAAGAAATTTGGAACATTCACTGAAAATGTTTAAATTCCAATTGTAACAAGCGCAACCCAGAACAGGCACATGTGCAAAACAAATTCTTAGATCGCATGTTGCCGCAAGAACAACAATCTACATTACTCTGGGATAAAATCGAAGCCTTAGAAATATCATCTACATCCGATGCATGAATACGGAAGCAAGTAACTCAGACTTAGAACGCGTGTGCAGCAACTGTACCGTCATATAATGCAAGCCCATTTAGTTTAATCTGCTCTTTGAATGAAAAAGAAATTAGCTCCTGAGAAGAGTTCACTTTTTCTGTATAAAACAAACCATTATGGCAGCTTCAGCAAACAAACAACAAACATGTTTTAAGTATCACGATGCATCTGCAAGCACTCTGGCCAAGCGCACATATATGAAAGAAGCCACAATGTTATCTTCGAAAAGAGAAAGTCTTTTCCAAATGAGGTTTGCCATTTCATTGAACCACAAGAACAAGACACATGCTGTCGGGCAGTAGATGAAGCATGAGCAGTCCTGCAACTCGATAGATAAGTCCTACAAAAAAAAACTCCTGTTCAGGATGGGTACCACCCAGAAAATCCAGACTGGATGAAACCAAGAACTGAAAAGGGACTTGTTCGAAACCTCCTTGGTTGAGGGGTAGGTGAAATTTAACACTCTGTAACCAGCGTAGCAGAAGGCCAGTATTCTTGCCTTTATATTGATTCCATTGATCAACCTTTCTATCTTTCTTGTCTCCCTCCTTTGCTTTCCAATGCACATGTGGCCACAATTTCAATTTGTATCAATATAAGCTTCCCCTTTGCTGTATATTCCACGCAAGTCTGGAGAAAACATCTTTCCCGATTGTTGTCATTTTGGTAGGATTCTGCCTGGAACTTACTGGAATGCTGTACCATAATCTATGGTTTATGCTATTGCATACATTTGTTTTCCTTGTTATTTATTCTTGTACTTTGGTAGTGTCATTGCTCGTTATCCCAAGTGCAGCTGCATTGTCTGGGTAATCCACATTCTATAATGCTACTCTTTTCTCTGTGCATATTGGCACAGAAGCAGTTTTTGTTAAAGATGACAGATCATATACAAAATTGAAAGTCAAACAAGAAGTGGGCAATGGTAGATGAGTGGGGAGTTGACCGCTCCAATTGTCCATCCACATTTGGGAATGAGCTGGTGCTGGGGTCTTGGCCCCTGCACTTCAGCTGTATTTAATATCGACACTTACAATTATAAATACCCAAAACCTTAATTCATCAATGAAATGCGGACGTATACTCAAATGGCTACACCGGAATCGTTGGCAAAATTCATGAGAGAGCATCTGTTGCTCTACAGGGAGGGCTTGACTAGAAAACAGGAAGAAAGAACTTTGACGAAAATACTGAGAATGAGGTGCATAGGAATGTGGTCAGTGATGAAGACCAGGCAGTTATAAGGGGTGAATTGTTCTCACACACTCCCAAAAATTTTGAACAAAGAAAGAGAGAAAAAACACATTAGAAAATCAGATTTATCTATTTGAAAAGAAACACAAATAAGATCGTTCAAGGAAAACTCAAATAAACGAGGGGATAGCATAACAGATATTATTGACAGACGCTACACATAAACTGCTCAATAATCAGAATATATAGAAATATAGTGAATGAGGTTAACAACATGATAAATTATTGGCGCTAAAAATCAACAAATTAGAGAATAGAAATGACATTAAGACCATCATAGATGGGAAGAGTGTGGCCCAATATATGATTATGACAACGGATACCATCAGTCAATTGTATTAATTTTATACCACACTATACTCCGCTCATGAGAATGACAACAGTCTACTCTATGAGTATTTAGCTGATTTTACATTCCCCACTATTGACCCTTTAGTAATAGAAATATTAAAAGAACCTCTTACATCATTGTCCAGGCTGCACATAAAAAAACAAATAGCAATAGGCTCCAACAGCTTCATTAATTACTTTGATAAGGCCTTTTCAAATCTATTATTCATATATATATATATATATATATATATATTACCTACTGGCGGTCGCCAGTAGGTATATATAGTTAGGATTTTTTCTCTATGGGATTTTTGAAAATTCTATGTCTAATAACTTTGGCGTTTGTGGACGGAATTGGCTGAAATATTCAGGAAAATGGCACATTTTGTTTCTGAGCAGCCCCTGAAAATTGGGGGGGGTTCGTCCAGGGGGGGTCGAGAAAAAAGGGGGGTCCCAAAAGTGTTTTTAACATTGAGTTTTCCATAGGGCGGTTGGCCTCACTTTTAGCCCGAACGGCTGAATGGATTTGCACGAAACTTGGCAAAATTGTAGGGACTGGTAGCCCGATGTGCCTTTTGTAGGTCTCAATATATGTGCTACAGTGGATTTTGAGAAATTAACGTTTAAAAAAAGATATATATCTGTAACAGCGGACCGGGCAGCGCTCCAGTACGCGTACTTTTCGCGCAACGGAGCTTTGTGAAGCGAAGCTGATTGGTTCTCCGGCGTCTGTAAACATTCCAAACAGTCCGTAGCGGCCGCCATCTTGTCTCTCGGTAGGATCGAGAGACAAGAGGAGGCCAAAGCGAAGGGGCAAATGACCATAAGGGGGCATAGTAGATCCTCGCTGACCCCCTAGGTTTGATGTGGAGGTTTTAAAAGGGCCCCGCGGGGCAAAAAAAATAATAATAATAATAATCGAACGGCTGAATGGATTTGCACGAAACTTGGTAAAATATTAGGGACTGGTAGCCCGATGTGCCTTTGCTAGGTCTCAATATATGTGCTCCAGTGGATTTTGAGAAATTAACGTTCAAAAAAAGATATATATCTGTAACAGCGCTCCGCTTCGCGTAACGGAGGTTGGTGAAGCTGATTGGTCATTCTGTCACTGGGCTATAGTTGGGCTACATCTGGCTGATATTTGGGCTACATTTGTTTTTTTTTGTCTCTGGCGGCCATCTTTGGGCTACATTGGGCTACATTGGGCTACATTGGGCTTCATTGGGCTTCATTGGGCTACATTGGGCTACATTTGGGCTCCAACATATATATAGGCCAATGTAGCCCAATATATATTTTTCAAAGTTAATTTTCGTAAAAACCACTGGAGCATATATCTTGAGACATAGCAAAGGCACATCGGGCTACCAGTCCCTACAATTTTGCCAAGTTTCGTGGAAATCCATTCAGCCGTTCGAGCTAAAAGTGAGTCCAACCGCCCTATGGAAATGAAGGAAATGAATGGGTAATTTGTAATTAGCAAATAGCTCATCGCAAACTAGGAATGGTAAAGAATCGCTATTTATTCCTTAAAGTTCGCTATTTAGGAAATGCAAAAAACTTTGATGATACATATGGCGGTTCATCTCTAACAAGATAAGAAGCATAGGGATAGATTTATGATGACTGGCGCATCACCAGGGATGTGTTAGTCATTCTGTGCCGCTGTTCCGTCACCTATGGTGTGCTGCATTTACAATGCGGCGCATCCTGGGGCAAAAACAGCACAGATGCGTGATGTATCTGTGCCGTAAAGGTGGCGCATTGCTGGAGTTGTATCGCAAGTGTGATGAAGCTCCAGCAAGGGTCGGGGGTGCCCCTGTCGCAGGGTTTCTGTTCTCACACAGAACTGTGGACAGAGGATTGGAACCTCGGCGAATTAGGGTGTCCCAAAACTCACCTTAGTAATCAAAAACCCCTTAGCAAGCTAGGTACAGTGTCACATTGGATATAACAAACTCTCAATGTTTACACAATCCAGAATATGAACTTATAGTACCTCAGGATACGTGGAACTCATGAACAGTCGGTCGTTATATATTTCTTAGAAACCAGAACATGGAGTTAAGAAGAACACATGTGTATTTGAAATGTTTATTTACTAATGCCGTCTTCTCAGGCGTAGTATCTTAGATAATACAAGTACACATATTATCAGTAGCAAAATTACCAGCATAGTTACTAGTACATAAAAAGCGAATGGTGACAGTATGTTAACATGCTGTAAATGAATAAGAGTTAGCAACACTTATAAGCAGCCACGGGCCGTGGAGGGAGTTACGGTGGGGCAGGGAGGCGGGGAGGGGGAGGGGCAGGGTGGAGAGGGCTCCACCCTGCCCCTCCCCCTCCCCGCCTCCCTGCCCCACCGTAACTCCCTCCACGGCCCCGGCTGCTTATATCTCACCCTCCCTAATACACATATTATATTATTTGCTAAGAAGGTCTGTTTGTGTTGGTTTAGGGCGTGCCCATACTTTAGTGTCTTAGATTTGAAGGAATCACATCAGCATACACCAGCTCTCTCTTCATGTGAACCGCATTAACTGTTGTGTATGTGTGTTCGGCAAAGCAATATAAAACCCGCCTCATGCCCAGAATTGGCAGAAGCTGCACTTATGTTATGAGTATGAAGTCGTGGAGATCAGACCTCATAACAATTCTGTATCGTGTTGTTCTTGAAACTTCAGCACTCGCTGTACAGATATAGTTTAACAAGCAAAGCAGATAGTAGAGCAATAACATATTATTCTCATGTAAACCATGATGAACTACTAGGTTGAAAGCTAAAGCAACAACTAAGTGTCGTGTGCAGAAGTTGCAAAAAAGGAAAAATGGCGTTTAAACCGGTAATGAGCCCATGCTAACTTAACACGGTGTAAAGATATCCAGGACCTAGATGACACCTCCCCATGATCCGTAAACGAACTGAATAAGATAATAGAAGTGCCATCTCATGAGAGCAGATTGCAACTTTATATGTGGACGGTCCGCAAGGTAAAACATTAAAAACTAGGAAAATTTAATGCTAAAGAAAAATAAAACAGCCAAGTACTTTATCGAGTCTTAAGCCAATAGGCAAGCTAAATAATAAAAACTTGACAAATAAGTCAATGAATTGTCAATGAAATGCTAGTACTCAGCATATCAAACATGAAAAAGGTCTATGACATAACTGTGTATGTAAAATAAGCTGCAACAGCCTCCAATAGGAAGTCACCGTCTTCATCCGAAAAGAGTTCAGCCATCCAATTTAAAAGCGGAAAAGAACATACGTGCTCTCCCAGCACCGGATCCTCTATCACCATCAGAGGACAGCTCGGTGGGTTTTCAAGAAAGCTCTGTTCCAAGAAAGACTGTGTTGCCGCCAGTAAATTCCAGGGACCAATTAGTCCATGCATCAATGCCACAGCCATAATCCTTTCGCCAGGACAAACCAACTCGTGAGTAATGATAGGAGTCATCAGCTGATTAAAGTCGACGTCAGGAGAAACCGGTCCGCAGAGACACAAATCAATGGCCCAATCGAAATCACAGGTCAGGCAGTGAAATACAGGCTGGACACAGGTGAAGTAGGAGAATCGAAAAGATAATCCATATGCCGTGCTTAATCTCGCCAACGGCATTGTGCCATAATATTCTAGCATGCGATTGCGGAACAGTGTCAGCAGCTGCAGGGCGGGAGCTTGCACAGGAGGGACATCCATATTTAAAAATGTAAAAAAGCACAAGAGCGTCCGCTGGTAATGCAAGTAAAAATGGGAATCCACGAAGCAGAGTGGAAAAAATAGAATGAAAGAAAGCAGGGATGACTCCAAAGATTTTCTCAAATGAAGTCACGAGACCACTGGTAACAACTTTAAAAAAGTGCGCCAGGGCCTTTGTGGAGGACGCGTCAAAGATAGTCCGAACCATGTCGCTGAAATGCAAAGGCGAATCAGTATTTAAAAGGGTCTGCACCTCTGTACGGGTGTTCGCTATGTGAAGCACGAAAGTTTCACGGGCCGAACTCAAGGCCACCTCTCTCTGAGACAAAAGAGCTCTTATTCTTGCCATGCCGTTGAAATGTGCTCCCAAGGTTGGTATTTGTGGCCAGATTGAAAACTCCCTATGTTCATGTGTGGGAGGAAATAGAACATTTCTGCAGCAAATAACCCGTTCACTTACTGTTACGATAAAAGGAATACTTTTAATTAACCCAGAACAATCTTCATTATTGAGCATCAAATAACTACCATTTTCCAACAACTTGAACGTGGGGATGATAGCAGGAACTGGCGTGCCTTGCAACACGCAAGCCATATTTGGTCGGTGTTTGTTGCATGAACCGTGTAACTGTATGTGCCTACACATTAGTGAATGATCTGGCGTCTCAGTGCATTCCTCTCCATTCAGATAAACTTCTTGATCATCTTTGAAACATCTGTATGTGTATGGAAGCGACCAGACCTCATGAAGAAAAGCACTACCTAAAGGTTCATAACGACCTATTGGTATATATTTCATACAATTTGAAAACTTATATAAAGCAAAAGGCAGCGTTATTAAACCGTGGATAAGGCACGTTGCCAAAAAACCCGCAATCCTCTGCTGATGATGTCACTGAGCATGTCATGAATGATGTAATATGTGACATCATCAGCAGTGGATTACGGGTAATAGTATCTCTAGTTTACTCCCCTATAGCTGTCTTTCTTTTAACATAAGTGTCTGTTTCCTTCCCTTATACTTACTGTTTTTTTTTTTTTTTGTTTTTTTTTGGTTCACTTCCGGTTCGCGTACCGGCGAGCGAACTGGGAAGCGAACTACGAGAAATAGAGGTTGGCACAGTTCCAAATATTGTACCAATTTTTTAATAACGGGGAGGTAGTTCTGAAAAGAACTTTTTTTTTTATTGTTTTTGTTGTTTTATATATTTTTTATTATTTTTCTGAACATTTTTTTACTTTTTTTGAATTTTTCTGAACAGTTTTATATTTTTTTGGGTTTTTCTTGCAGGGGGCAATGAAAACGATTCATTGTAAAGGGCTCAACAGGAGCAACAAAACAAAAAAAAAGTATTTATTATTTGGGGCGTTTCGTACAAACTTGCATATGATAGTCCATAGCTCTGTTGATCAGAGTGATGCTTCTTTCTCCGTAGCAAATGAATCCATTGCAATGTACGCAGACGTGTTTTACTTCATGAAATCTCGTTTGAATATTTGGCACCATCTCCCTGCCCTCTGGTCCCGTTACTTCCGGTACAACAGATCTTCTGGCCATAATAGGGAGATTATCTAGGTCGTTACGAAACTGTGCAGCACTGTAGTTGTTAGGATGCCACCTAGTCATATGGCGATGCATTGTGTAGTTTCCGAAACTGTATTTTTTGTCGGTCCCTCTGGACAGTCTATCTTGACATATAAGGCAAGTTACGTATCTTGCATTTACTTTTTTCTGACCTTTGGGAATTTTAAAAAATTGCCAAATGAAGTTTTCTTTCCGGTGAGACGTCCTGGGCTCCTCAGGCAAAAAGTGCCTCTCTTCGTGCTCGTCGTCCTGTTCTTCTTATTCCTCTTCTTGCTGAATTATAACTTGAGCAGGTGGTCCACTCTTCCTTGGATGTGGTGGAGGTGGTGGGGAAGCACCAGCTGAAGCTACTAAAGAAGGCATTGCTCACTGGTAACAAAGGGTCTTTCTCTCACAAAGATGAAAGTCAGAGTGAGGAAAGAAGGAGGGGTTTTCATCATTTGGGAAAAACAATAGTTCTCAACCAATGAAAAGTGTTCATTTTAGATTATATGACCTAGTCTTACATCATTAGGAAACCAAAAGCGAAATGAACCAATGAAAAGTGTTATTACCAAGTCACATGACCTGCTGTGTTTACGTTAAGCGCTTTGCAGGGCCTCCAGGTTTGCTTCCAGAAACCTGTGCTTTGCGACTCGGTAAGCGTACCAGTTCGCTAACGTAGCACGTCATATGACGTATCACGCGACAACGCGAAACGTCATGCGGACGGGAGGCGTCACGATGTTGTTTTCTAACGCGGCAGTTGCGGTAAAGAAACGTTTACCGGCTCGCGGTCTATTTCGCGGCATCAAGGTCAGCTAACGGGAAGCTTCCCGATTCGCGAAGCGGGAACGAAGAAAAAAAAATATTTAAATTTTTTTTTATTAATAAACATATAAAATATATTTTTGGATTTAAAGAAGAATACATTTTACAGCTACAGATATTAGCTGTTAAAAAACCAATTAAATTCACTGAAAAAACCATAGGTTATAGACCATATATAGTTAGGAATTAGCATTTAGAAAACCTTATTTTACTCGCACAAAACCATTGAAATTCTATATATAGTTAGTTGCACTAACTATATATCGCGCACCCGCAATCCACTGCTGATGATGTCACATATTACATCATTCATGACATGGTCAGTGACATCACTGATGACATCACTGATGACATCTCAAATGACATCACTGATGACATCACTGATGACATCTCAAATGACATCACTGATGACATCATGACACACCAATACCAGTTACTACATACGCACTCACTGATTCCTACGTCTACACACACATTCACTCATTCACCCATACAATCACTCATACATACAGTCACTCATTATTACAACACTATCATATGCACTCATACACCTATGCAGACAGTCACACACTGCCACTCATCCATGGAGTTACTCACACACCAAGTCAGTCCTGTAAAGAATCAATCACACTTCCATTTCTTCATCTATACAGTTAAACACAGAACACCATACTTCAGTGACATCACTGATGACATCACTAATGACATCTGAAATGACATCACTGATGACATCTCAAATGACATCACTGATGACATCATGACACACCAATACCAGTTACTACATACGCACTCACTGATTCGTACGTCTACACACACATTCACTCATTCACCCATACAATTACTCATACATACAGTTAGTTATTATTAGAACACTATCATATGCACTCATACACCTAGTCAGTCCTGTGAAGAATCAATCACACTTCGATTTCCTCATCTATAGTTAAACACAGAACACCATACTTTTCACACATATACTAACACATACTTACTCTCTTATACAATCACTGATACAAGTACACATTGATATGCACAGCGTCACACACCTCCCAGCCAGCCACACACACACTCAGTCTTCCATCCATCAAGTCATTCTTCAATATGTAAAACGTATTTAAACTTTACAAAAACACACAGACACTAGATGATGTCATCAGTGATGTCATCAGTGATGTCACTGACCATGTCATGAATGATGTAATATATGACATCATCAGCAATGGATTGCGGGTGCGCGATATATAGTTAGTGCAACTAACTATATATGGAATTTCAATGGTTTTGTGTGAGTAAAATAAGGTTTTCTAAATGCTAATTCCTAACTATATATGGTCTATAACCTATGGTTTTTTCAGTGAATTTTCAAGGTTTTGTAAATGCTAATTCCTAACTATATATGGTCTATAACCTATGTTTTTTTCAGTGAATATATATATATATAATTTGCCAAGAAATGGTATCTAATACAAACAGGCACTTGCGACGATGATGTGTTCAAGTTAAAATTTCCAATATCTCCATGCACTTTGCACTTTAAATTTGTAAAATGCATTGCTTAAAATTTAAATGTGTTTTATTTCACTGATGTTGTGCAACAGAAAAGGTGAGGTATTAATATGCCCGCGAAATATACGTTAGCTACATCGGTGAATTATCGTAAATTTTAAAAATATTTGTAGTGCTACATGAATTAAAACCCCAAAGTTTTGGTTTTAAAAACAATTAAATTAGAGTATTGGAAGTGAACAGAGGAAACCAATATGCTCTCTGGTGAAGAAATATACGTTAAAATATGGCCGCCAGTTTGCGAGAGGTAGAGCCTCTCATGCATTTTGTTGTGTTCTTTGTTAGTGTCACTCACTGCTGAATGTGTATTTTAATGTGGAAAAAATGGCGCTTTGACATCGTGAACAAGGCAGCATGAGACTGCTGAAATGCGTTGATGTTTGAAACTTTGTCAATAATAAATTAAGACTGAGTGTCTTAAAGAACTACCTTGGAGTGCCGAATGGTTATTACTGGAAGGGATGGATAATCTTATATTCGATATATATATAATGACATTTTAAACTTGAAGCAAGTCTCCAGAAATGTTTGATGGCATCTGAGGAAGGCCGGTGTGCGGTCGAAATGCATTATGCCTTTTAATCAAATATAAAAACTTCCACCAGATTCCCCGCTGTGGCCTCTGCTTCTTTGCCTGTCGGAGGAGTTTGCTGTCATAATTCGCGCGGTATCCAGAAACGCGCTACAGGGGGCTGGAACGTCTGGGGACTGGAGGAAGCTTTCAATGATTCTATTCACTGGAAATTGACATTGTTTTCATCGCTACTTTGCCCGCATAACGCATAAATCCGCATGGACTCACCCCGCATGCAGCACTTACCTGGGAAATGCATCCTGGGGCTGGTGGTCCCTACGAACTACAAGGAGTGAGCAGTTAGTAATGAGGGGGTGTGGCGAATTCCAGCCAATGGGAACGCGGCAATGACATTTTAAACGTGAAGCAAGTCTCCAGAAATGTTTGATGGCATCTGAGGAAGGCCGGTGTGCAGTCGAAATGCATTATGCCTTTTAATCAAATATAAAAGCTTCCACCAGATTCCCCGCTGTGGCCTCTGCTTCTTCTTTGCCTGTCGGAGGAGTTTGCTGTCATATATATATTCAATGAAAAAAACATAGGTTTTACAGACGGTATAGTTAGGAATTAGCATTTAAAAAACCTTAGAAATTCACTGAAAAAAACATAGGTTTCAGGGATGTTATAGTTAGTTGGACATTTGACTCATATAAAACAAGAGAAATTCACCAGTTCTAGTTAGTTGTGCTAACTATAACTCGCGCGCCCGCAATGCACTGCTGATGACGTCACATATTACATCACTCATGACATGGTCAGTGACATCACTGATGACATCTCAAGTGACATCACAAGCTTCCTCAGCACGCGAATCCTATCCATCACATTTAAATGATGCGCATTTCGTATCAGCCGGGTTTGTGGCACTGCGTCCCTCGTAACAACATATACATATGAGGTCGCGCCAGCTGCTACTTTGGTATGTGTCGGGTATGCACTCCCAAGCCGCGCGTTTCGTCATGTACGTGTAGGGTCGCGCCCGCTGCGCGTTGCGTATGCGACGAGTGCACGCTGCCACGCCCTGTGTTACATCATAGACGTATGGTGTCACACCGCATACGGCATTCCCTCATTTTTTTTGTCTCAAAACTATATGTAAATAACTTTAAAGTGTATATGAGAACAAGCGATAATCAAAAATAATCATTTATATATTTCTAACTGTAATAAACTTATATTATAGTAAATATATTTTCTCAAAAACACGTCGGGTGCGGTCTCCTTACGCGCTGGGTGCGCGATTGCCATGTGACCATAAAAAAAAGCATTTCATTAGTTCATAACATTTCCCATTGTATCAGTTGGAAAATGCCACCCATTTTAGTCAATCTCTGTACTGCATTTGATGAGACACATCTCTTATGCTTAAAGAGCTTTTTTCTAAACTTTTTGCTACGTACACATATCTTACACTACACGCAACATGCAACCATGATTTTCATCAATATTCATGCTCTGTAAAGTAGCCTTTGATAGCCATACACCTAAAAGTTACATAACCAAAGTTTTCTCTACTATCAGAGGTAACATGGTTGCATACGCTGCCCACAGCACAATGTAATGTGGTACGGCCCAGGGGCAGTATCATGCATAGATAATGAACACAATGACACAGATAGATAGTGGAAATGGGTACAGGCACGTGCGCTCTACACCTTTTTATTACCAGGGTCACATATCCAATGACGTCTGTGCTGGATGCAAGTGGGGTGAGTGTAAAGCAGCCCACAGGGAATAGTTGCTGCTACCATCAACTACAACAGTAATCATTGCATCACACACAGAGATTCAATATTAAAAGAATCGATAATTTGTGCTGCTCTAAGGTAGGGACAGTAGATGTGAAATAATACAGAAAAAATTCTATCGAAAAAGAACCACAACTTGTGGTATACTGAGACACAATCAATAGCTCTGAAATAATACACAAAAAAATTATATCATAAACGCTCCTTCTGTTCTAGTGCACTCACATCAAATGCTTTCAGCATGTGCACAGCCAGCGATGATGCGTGCTGTGGGCGGGCCGTACTAGGAGCAATATCTGTTGCCATCAACACTGCATCATCTGCAATAGCGACTCGATCTGAATTGTGAACACTGCTGTCTGAAGTGTAGGCCAGAGAGAGCGTTCAGCAAAGGCCCACAGCCACATGGCATTGAGCTCCACAGTTTGCAATACGTGAAGCAACAAAAAAGGATGTGCGAAGCCTGCAATGATGCGTATGAGTGGTGCAGACAGAGCGCACTGGAGCAATGTCTTTTCCTACAGGACTGCGTCATCTACAATACCGACTCAGTCTCAAATGTGAACACTGCTGTCTGCAGTGTGGGTCAGAGAGAGCATTCAGCAAGAGCCCACAGCCACGTGGCATTGACTTGAGCTGCCCAGTTTTTCATACGCGAACCCAAGAAAAAGCGTGTGCGGAGCCTGCAATGATGCGTATGAGTGGTGCAGACAGAGCGCACTAGAGCAATGTCTTTTCCTACAGAACTGCATCATCTACAATAGCGACTCAATCTGAATTGTGAACACTGCTATCTGCAGTGTTAATTGAAGGCAATACTCACACACACAACCATGAATACTTTTTCTCACTGCCTCTTCACAAAATACAACAACATAAATTTCAGGAAACTCTGCAATAAAAATATCAAAACAATTGGGGGCGGAGCTTGGCTTGCGATGAAAATGGCCGCCTGAGCCTCGAGCTCCAGAACACCGACCAGCTATCCTTAAACTATCCGGCTTACCCACCATTGAATCGTTGTTTGTGGCTCGTCGCCGGGACATCGGAGCGTCACGGCAGCTTGCGGATCCAATCCCAACCCCCCGGGACCCTTCCGATCCCAAGATTTGGCGCCGGATGTGAGGCGAGGCGAGAGGCCGCTGAACCCCGAGCTTGGGTGAGGAGTGAGGCAGGGCTGCGTTGCTAGACGTGCGGCGTGAGGCTGCTGTCGGACCGGCCCCCTGTAATGCGGGAGCTGGGCCTGGGCAGCCCCTGGTGAGGATGGTGGAAGGCAAGAGCGGAGCATCTACTGCGGCGGGGGAGGCACTTGATCTTTCAGTTGCGCATTGGGTGCATCCGCTGTGCGTCCCGATGGTGCTGGTGGCGAGGAACCCCCGGCGAGAGTGATGCGTCCACCGCCGCCTCGGGAGTCACGGAGGTGAGCAGTGGTGGGGGGGCAGAGCTAAGGATCAGAGCATCAGTAAAACTAGAAGGGGAAGGATCTGCTGAGCGCCACTTGTGCTGCGCAGGACATTGACTCCGGAGCTCGAGAGACTACGCCATTTTGGGAGCAGCCGGGAATAATTGGCGTGCCAGCTGCCAATAGAACAAATGCCGGGTGCGCGTCTGGCAGGCCGGCGGGACATTGTGAAGGGAGACACTGGAGGTGGTGCTTCGGGAGGGGTTACTGTGTGTGGTGTGCATCCTGAAACGACAGACCAGTGGCAGAGAGGATGGGCATAGAGTGCCCGACGGGGCAGTGGTGCCCAGCAGAAAGAGTCACGTGCGGCTGTCGCACTATCCCTGCAGGTGACGCTACGCAGAAGACAGACGTGGAGCTCTGCACCGGGTAACGCTACCGCACTGTGCGCGCCCGGTCAGCATAAGGGTGCCAGCTGGGCCAAAGGACTGTATCAGTTGTGAAGTTGACAATCCTGTGGAGAGCGGTGTGTATTGGCGCTCACACTGCGGGACTGGGTATCACTACGTGGAGAGGGGTGCTCCTGGGGGCAACGGGCCTTTGGAGACGAAGTCTGAATATGTGAGTCGGGCTGACCCACGGCGAAGGTTGCGGAGGGGCTCTCAGTTGTGATCGCAAACTTACCACGGATAGCGACACGCCTAGCGGGCGCAACACTAACAGACACAACCCCTGTAGTGGAGAAAGGAACGGGCACAGCGCAATACAGCGGCTACTGTGGAGCAAGTCATGTAACCTGAAGATTCATCCGAGGGTGTCGTTGCACCACATCAGTTCCTAGAGTGTGACCTGGAGTGCAGCTGGCCACAAGGGGCCCCACGGTCTGGCATGAAGCTGCTGCTGGTTAGAACAGCACCACATGAATGCACTCGCATAGCCACCCCACTCAAGAGGAAGAGATGGGCAGAACGGGCAAGTCCCAGTCCAAGCTGTCCTTTGCACAAAAACGCTCTAAGTCACATGACTCAATGGCGGAGGAGGCGAATAGGCCCATTCCCCCTTCAGAAGACAAACCGGACATCCGCAGCCTGCTGTTATCAATGGAGAAGGGGTTGCAGAACTGCATCTCTTCACTAGGCACGAAAATCAATGCTCTCTCCTATCGGATGGACAGAATGGGGGAGCGCCTGGACAAGCACGCGGAGAGACTCGAAATGTCCGAGTGTCGGCTCACAGAGATCGAAGAAGCGCAGTCAATACTGGATCCGAATCATAAAAAGCTTGGGAGGATCATGCAGGTGCTGCAAGATAAAAGGGAGGACCTGGAAGCCTGCTCGAGGAGATTCAACCTACGAATCACGGGCCTGCCAGAAACGACAGAAACTGGCAACATGGAACGGTTTGTAGAGAAGCTACTGATCGACTTACTAGGTGCAGAGGTGTTTTCAAACATGTTTGTGGTGGAGAGGGCGCACCGCTCCCTAGGGCCCAGACCCCTGTCGGGGGCCCGCCACGCCCAATCATAGCAAAACTGCTAAATTATCAGGACAGAGATGTTGCGTTTATGTTATGGACACTCTGCTTTGTATAATTACTCAGAGAACTATCGCTGTAATCAGGTATGAGGAAGTTTAAAAGCAATCTGGAGGTCTTAGCATAGCCCCAGCATTAGTCTTAGAAGCTCCCTAACGGGATGCCCGATGTCAGTTGGTCCACAACACCAGATCGGGTTGTGTCAAACTTGAATGCTATGTCACAGACTGAGGTTCAGTGGAGGGTATGATGCTAGTAGTCGGTGGGTGGGGGTCGAGGCAGGGGAGAACTGCTGTTCAGTTGGTAGCTGTATAAAGAGCGACCTCTGCCTGCAAGTGACAAACATCACTACTGTTAAGTGAGTTGGGGGCGGGAGGGGGGAGGTGTGGAAGTTCCCTATCAGGGATGTTGATCGACCAAGTTTTGGGAGGTCAGCTGTGGGAGGGGGGAGGGGAGGGAAGGGTGGGGACGCTGTTTTTGTTAAGGAAGTCGGAGAGAGCAGCCATATTGTTTTGTTTTATGCAGTACATGTCTAGACCTCAGGACTCAGGCCACTAGGCTCCGCACGATAGACAAGATGGTAACCACTAGGGATGCCACGGGCCAAAGACCTATAGACGCCCTCAGAGCACTGTCATGGAACGTGAGGGGCCTCAACGACCATTGTAAACTTCGCAAGGTGCTGAACTATTTCACTAGACACAATGTAGATGTTGCTCTCCTACAGGAGACGCATCTCCCGCTGCAGAGCCCTATGATGCGCTCCAGGGGACAACTCACGCAAGGGGTGTGTTGACATGGGTTAACCCTAGATCAGAATACAAGTTGCGACTGCTGAAGGCAGACCCTGGGGGCAGGTTTGTGCTCTCTAGATGACAGGGTAGGGGGCTGGACCTGCTTCTTGTTAACGTATCTGGCCCTAACTATGACTGTCCTGAGTTTTTTGCCACATTAGCAAACACAGTGAGTGGGTGTGGGGCGACACAAATACTCTCGGGTGGAGGTTTCAACCTGGTGCGGAACCCGGGCTTAGATGGGTCAGGAGGCCCGTTAAGGAGGCCGGCAACTGCGGCTAGAGCAGTGGAGAGGGCCATGATTAGCATGGACCTCATTGATGTGTGGAAAGAACTTCACCCATCGGACCATGGTTTCACACATTACTCTGCTTAACACAACCTACATACGCGTATTGATTATTGGCTCGTGTCAACGCCTCTCCTGTCCCAGATCCGCTCTTGCCAGGTGTTGCCGAGCACTCTCTCGGACCACTCTCCCATTTTGTTGGTCTTGTCTACTCCTAAGAAAACAATTCCACCATTCACATTGCGTTTCCCCCCTTACTCACTGCTTGACCCTCTTTTCAAGAATGCTATAGCAGAAGCGATAGAAACATTATTTGCCACCAACATAGGGTCAGTGGAAAGCTTCCAGACAGTATGGGAAGCTTTTAAAGTGTACATTAGGGGGGTGGCCATGTACAAGCACTCAGGGGTGCTTCAGGATATTAGACAGAGGCTGTCGACTCTGGAGAGCAAATTGTATGAGTTGGAGGCCAACCAGCAGTCCGGTATAGAGGAGGACTCCGCCGATATCATGAAGACGCTACTAGAGGAGTATCATGAGGCAGCGGACAGCGAGGTGCAACATTTGGGGAAATATGCCACAGCACGTGCGTACGGGGAGGGAGATAGGCCGGGATCTGTGTTGGCCAATATGCTGAAAGCAAGACGGGGTAAGACTACGATCACTATGATCCGATCGGAGGAGGGCGACCTGCTAGCGGAGGAAGAGGATATCGCTAATAGATTTAAGCAGTACTATTCGGAACTTTATGCTACGCACCTGTCTGATATGGACGGGGAAATACTAGATTACCTGGAGCGCATTAAGCTACCCTTCCTATCAAACACGCATCAAGAGTTCTTATCTCTCCCCATAGAAAGAGATGAGATCCTCGAAGCCCTGTCGGGAATGAGGGCGAATAGTGCCCCAGGAACAGACGGACTAATAGTGAACTTTTATAAGACCTTCATAGATCTTCTACTTCCGCACATAGCAGTATTATTTGATGACATGTGCGTATCTGGACAGATGCCTCAAACAATGAGGGAAGCCATTTTACTAGCCATCCCCAAACCAGGTAAACCCCCGGAGGAATACGGGTCTTACCTACCGCTTTCCTTGCTAAATGTGGACACTAAGTTATTTGCGAAAATCTTAGCTATCTAGGCCCTTTTATCTACGGAACTAGTCGCCCCGGAACAGGCAGGGTTTGTCCCGGATAGAAATCTCACTTATAATGTTCACACGGTCTTCGGTACAATACAACATGTCCGACAGGACACGAAGGCTATTGCAGTCTTCTTGGACATGGAAAAGGCTTTTGACTCTGTGGAGTGGCCCTTTATGCGACATGTGTTGACTAGAATGGGACTCGGCCCAGTTTTGTTGCAAATTATTGGGGTGTTATATAATGCTCCCACAGCACGCATACGTCTGGGGAACCTGGTCACAGGTGTTATATCAATAGCCAGGGGAACTCGCCAGGGCTGCCCTCTGTCACCGACGCTGTATGCATTAATCTCGGAACCCTTGGCATGTGCGCTTAGGGAATACCATGGCCACAAAGGCGTCCATTTTCCCACCTACGAAATTGTGGTATCAACGTATGCAGATGACACCCTGCTTTACGTTCGGAACCCTGAAAACAATCTTTCTCCGGTCCTACGAGAGGTAGTACACTTTGGAGCACTCTCTGGGTTAAAGGTGAATTGGTCTAAATCCATAGCTTTCCCGCTCACTCTGTCTACTTCTCCATTTGAAATGGAATACCCGCAACTGTGGTCTGACAAAGCGGATCCGTATCTTGGCATTAGACTGCACACAGATTCGGAAATTGTTTTCCATGAAAACTATGGAACAGCTGTAGATAAACTAGAGGACGATGTCGAAACCTGGATTGGGCTACCGCTACCTCTAATCGGGACAGTATCTATAATGAAGATGATAGTGCTACCCAGATTTCTCTTCTTGTTTGCAAATATGCCAATAGTGTTACCACACTCCTTCTTCGCCAGACTTACTAAGTCACTGGTGAGGTTGGCTTGGGCGGGCAAGCAGGCGCGTGTTCAGTGGCGGGTCCTCACATTGCCGTACCACATGGGGGGACTGGGTGCTCCTGACCTAGAGCTCTATTACAGGGCAGTGCAGGGTGCACAGGCACATAACTGGATTCACGGCACAGATAATACCCCATATCTCAAACTTGAGAGGTTGTTCGCTGACACTATGCCCCTCCCAGCAGTCATCTTCAAGACGGCGGACCGCAGAACTGGGATTCTTGATTCCCTGACCTCGACACAGCATGCATGGCATTGTTTACTACACCAAGCGGGGGCACTGCTATATTCACCAGAAATGCCTGTGGAATGGGTGGTCTGGCTGACCCCCCTGCCACGATGAAGGTGTTGTAAGTGCGCTCTGTACGCTGGGCATTCGCAAAGTGGGAGACCTGTTTTTGGATGGTGTTGCCAAAACATGGGACGAGGTCACGACCACGATAGAAGCAGCCACCCTCCTGCAGCGTTTCCAATTCCACAGAGTGCATGTTGCGCTGCGCTGAGCCAACAACTTGGGGAGGACATGAACGAGCCTCCTGAGGTATGAGAACTATCGTATCTCATTAAGACTAAATCTCCCCGCAAACTAGTCACCAACATATATAAATTGGCAATGTCCCAGAGGGCTAACCACTATACCAAAGCCAGATTGGCCTGGCTGCGCGACTTGGACATGGAAATTGATGATGATATGTGGTTATACTGTTGCACTAACACAAAGCGCATATCACTGCAAGGAAAACACAGACTGATTCATTTCAAATTCATCAACTACACGCCGGAGAGATTGCATAGGTATGGTCTGAGGGAGGACTCAACATGCGATAGATGCCGCTTCCCGACGGCGGACTCTGTACACTTAGCATGGGGTTGCCCAGGAGTTTTCCAATAACAGGAAAAAATATTTTGTGAAATAAGTACAATTGCAGAGTTGGAGATTCCCCCGGAACCGGCGATCGCGCTTCTGGGCTACTCTAAAACATTGCCGAATGCAGCTCGTAAGCTGGTGGATCTGGGCCTGCTGATGGAGTCAAGCTATTCTGGCTGATGACGGCTGATAGCCAGAAACCGGTCCTAGGATGCTTGATTCCGGTACAGGAATGACATGGCTTTGCAGTTCGGGCTGGACTGTTCCCATGAGGCACAGGGTCAAGGCTGATTTGCATATGGCCATGTCTGAACTGGGGTGGTGTGGAGTGCAAGACAACGATGGATTTAGGCCCAGATCTCTGTACTGGGGTGAATGTATGACATTGTTCTGCATTCTGTCCATCAACTGTTGTTTTTGCATTTGTCACCCCGAGTGGGATGGGTATGCTCAGACATGAGTCCCATGCTCTCCACACCACTGGAGTCAAGCTATTCTGGCTGATGACGGCTGATAGCCAGAAACCGGCCCTAGGATGCTTGATTCCGGTCCAGGAAAGACATGGCTTGGCAGTTCGGGCTGGACTGTTACCATGAGGCACAGGGTCAAGGCTGATTTGCATATGGCCATGTCTGAACTGGGGTGGTGTGAAGTGCAAAAAAACGATGGATTTAGGCCCAGATCTCTGTACTGGGGTGAATGTATGACATTGTTCTGCATTCTGTCCATCAACTGTTGTTTTTGCAAACCATAGAGTGGCAATGTGCTGGCTAAGGGATCCATTGCCTACAGTATCGCAATGGTCACGCAATGTTCTTTATTGCTGCACCCAATCAGAAAACTTTAGCGATCTGCTTCCCCCGCGGAGCAGACCGAAGAGTTTCTGGGGACTCTACACCGCATATTTGAAGGGTGGGGGTGGGGGTGGGGGTACAACTGCAGAGACACTGACTGGGGCAGAGGAGGGTACCAGTGTTCTAGCTCCATAGAGGTTCTAGCTAATTATTAGATCGGGATGGGCCCCACGGACAGGGGACAATACTGAGTTCAGGTTGACAGGAGGGACCAGTCTAGAGAGCAGGATTTAGGTTAGGGACATGACGATGGCGGGGGGGGGGGAGTTGGGGCTGGTAGGCGACCACATCAGGGTTTTGTTGCAGTGTGCGTATAGGAAGATTAGTGTCCGGACGGAGAATGGCTGCACTGACACCCTTTTGGCTTGTTTGTTAGGAAAAAAGTATTTTTTGAGATTCATTTAACATTATGGTAATGCGGAGGATACGCTTTGTACATTGACTGGAATAATAACTCCTAAGTACAGCGCTGCCCGGCCTCCGGGATGTGGGTAGCGTTGATGTGAAATGTGCGCTATGGATACATGCGGCCGGCCCCAGGGTTGTAGGCGTTCTACTGTGTTTGTCAGTAATATTTTTCAATAAAGAAATAAATCAAAACAATTCGAATTGCGATTTCATCTGTCCACAGTCTACACTATTCACTTTTGACTTGCAAGATGAATTTGGTCACTTTACTAAACCTATAACTCATCTAAAAAAAGTTCTTCAAGCAAGTATACTAAAACAATATTGTGTATATTTCAATAGACATTGTAGTTACTTGACTACTGGATTTTGTAATTAAACAGTCACCACTCGATCTAAATTGTGAACCCTGCTAACCACAGTGTAAGCCAGAGGCACAGATCATTAACGCCTCACAGCCACGTGCCATTGGATTTGAAAGCACGGAGTTGGTTGCACTTGATCTGAGGAGGTACACAGAAATCAACACAGACTTTAACTTATGACATCCCGAATCATAGAATCAAGACCCTGTTTCACTGTTCGGACCTGCTGTACAGGGGTACTCCACCGGCTGGTGTCAGCCAAGCACAATAATCATGTGCAGCATTTAGCTACGCAAGCACGGAGTCTGATGCACCTCAACGGAGGGAGTTCTGTGAAAACCAAGCAGAAGGTAATATCGGACATCTTCCATTGTGGGATCAAGACACCGTTCCACTGTTGCGACCTAGAGTTGGTTGCACCTGGTCGAAGTGAGTACCTTCATCTCCACTCTCCGAAGCAGTTCTAACATCGTCCATTGTGGGATCAAGACACCTTTCCACTGTTGGGACCTAGAGTTGGTTGCACCTGGTCGAAGGGAGTACCTTCATCTTCACTCTCAGATGCAGTTCTAATATCGTCCATTGTGGGATCAAGACGCCGTTCCACTGTTTGGACCTAGAGTTGTTTGCACCTGGTCGAAGGAAGTATCTTCATCTCCAATCTCAGATGCAGTTCTAACATCGTCCATTGTGGGATCAAGACACAGTTCCACTGTTGGGACCTAGAGTTGGTTGCACCTGGTTCGAAGGGAGTACCTTCATCTCCACTCTCAGATACAGTTCTAGCATCGCCCGCTATGGTATCAAAACACCGTGCCACTGTTGGTACCTGTTGGACTCCTGTGTTAGTAGTATACAGAGCACTCCACGCTCCTGGGCCTCAGGCTGGGCGCTGTGTGCCTCTCTCGTGGTAGCCAGCGTTAATCTCAGGAGCCTCCCGAGCTAGCATACCTCTGCCCAGGAGCTTCCGCCGGCACATGGTGGTCCCTTTTTCACATACGGCGGTGTCGAAAAGTGAACTGTGGAGCATATGTCATCGCAGCGGCCATGACGGTTTCTGGATACCAGCACGCTGAAAGCATCATTCACGCAGCCACCTTCACTCATGGTGTCAGCCTCGTGGCGGTGTAAGCTGCGCAGACCTATCAGACACGTTCGCCAATCCGGAAGAGAACCACACCCAGAGAAGCGTGCCTTTTATTCATACCCCTACGCTAGCCTTGCGTACGCCAAGCCAGCCCACTACCCTAAACATTTGGGGTGGTGCGAAGGCACGTACGCGCTACGTTTCCGTAATCTTCCCTACTGACTGTACTATCATGATTGCGTCCACTGTCCACATCACTCAATAGACCATCAGTGTATGTTGACATATACATGTCTGTGCACTGCATACTCAAGTCTGTCCGGCACATCCCCTCAAGACTGCATTGTATACTTTTATAAACGAGAATTACTTGCCACCTTTGCACATACTTTGCTCCCATCTCTCCTCGCATTCTGCATTGTATGGCAGAGGTGCCATGCCATGTTTGCCTTGTGTACATGGCTAGCCACGGTTCCCACAGTACGTAGTGTTGTTGTGTCTGCTAGGTGTACATGTTGTATATGATTATATAAGGTAGCGCATTTATTCATGAGCACTGGTTTCTCCCATTTACATATCGCTGTCTTAAAGAGCATACAGACGTTTTTCTCACTGGTGAAAAGTGCGACCACAGTGGCAGTCACTCATTACTATCCAAGAATGTCCAACTACACTGCGCTTCTAAGCTTACAGTCCCCAATCTTGCGTCCTTTCTTAAAAGGACGCCAACTTCCACAATCAGACCAACATTCACACAGCTTTCTAACAGCAGTTATCTCCTTCTCAATAACATGCACTCCTACGGAATGTGAGCTGGCATACCGCATGTCGTTTACTTTGAAAACAGATTTCATCAAAACAAAACAAACTGAAAGCACTTTTGTTCAGAACAGAACTCTCCGTCACATCTGCAAAAGAAATTTGTCGACTGCAGATACCACGAACTTCAAGTAAAATACACTCCCTTTTAAATACGAACCTCCAATTACACTTTGTGAATTGTTACACAATTTTCAACACATCTCACACTCAAGGTCTGGCACACTTTTTTAACACGGTCTCATACGGCCTTCTACCACGTTTTCTAACTGTTTTTCTCAATAATAGACTTCATTCATTCGATCATTACTGGAATAACAGGAACAGTGCCCATAATTCTCGCTCTCTTTGCTGCCATCCTACTACTCATTCTGCTTGTAAAAAACGGCTATGCTGTCTGTGGTAACAACTCTGTCCGACAGAATACACCTCTATGACAAGCTACATCAATACTGAAAACCAATGGAAAAACTTTTTGGCTACCTGCCTCTATCATTATCGGAACCAGCTACAACATAACATTTATTTACACATATGCAATATGCGTACAACCATCTTTTGATTGCAAAACTTGCCCATTCAACTAACAAATGGATCTAGGCCTTGCCAACATCCCAACAATCATTCCCGATATCCAGCAGGTAAGGCAGTATCTTGAAAACCATGAACATGATTTTTCTGGCAGTGGAGTAATGGCGAATGCAGTGCAAAAAGGTATTGTGGCGGAATGGGATTTCTGCGCAGCCGCGAAAGATCTCCTGCAACGTGCGACCTTTCACTACATCGCAGATTGCTTGCCAATTCAAATTGCCGCTCCAACATTCGAGGAACATTACTGTCCCTTCGAGGATATGAATTGGATCATTTTGATTTTCTAACACAATGGCAACAATAGCCTCTTGGAACATTACGTAACTCAAGCTGCTGAAGAACTTCTGGACTGCAATCTCCAAGACTTGTAAGAAACTCACGTTATTCTTTGATGGATTTTTTCCATCGTTTCTTACTTTTTCCTTTAAAATTTTTATAATACACTTCAATTCTACTACTTTGATTTAATAACTTTTTAAGTATACTCAGACATTTGAACTCTGTCTTCATTATTGCCCCTTATGTCTCCACTCTGACCAGGGATGGGTGATGTATGACCTATGCAAATACGCTATTTACTTGCTAAATTAGCCTAAACCCGACACCCATTTAGAACCACGTCTATTCTTTGTGCACACGCCTCTCTGCCTGCCTGTTATCCACGAAGCCCTTTCACACAAACTTACCCATACTCAGCCTCTGCTCACAATCTGATGATAAAAATGAAAAAAGACGACTTTGTTTAGGAACTGGTTGGCACAGTGTGGTAATCGTATCCTACCTTTATTTTCATTATACAATTTAGTCATTCATGTCTAAAAGCTATTGTTTATGTCACATAGAACTATAACATGTAATGTGGAATTCACTGATGCAGGAGCTTCGGTTTGAAAACACCAGAAGAGGTTGATGTTTGCCTCAGCTCGATGCCTTAGCTCTCTACACAAGAATGTTTTTTTTGAAACAGCTGAAG
The DNA here is from genome assembly GCF_964261635.1 of Lissotriton helveticus. Lineage (NCBI taxonomy): Eukaryota > Metazoa > Chordata > Amphibia > Caudata > Salamandridae > Lissotriton > Lissotriton helveticus. The sequence continues at coordinate 892,455,974 of NC_136072.1, forward strand.
ACAATAATGTATGGTTTGACTAGAAAGGTACCTAATGTGCTTCTCAGAAGCGCAATGTTTCTATTCATCCTCAAAGTTCCAATGTGGGTAGAACTAGTACCAATTCTGACACGCACCACATTGATTCTACTGTACAACACATTGCTGACTATTTTACTGTTGATCATTTTGTGTAACAAAAAAGCAGTACCAGAGTACCTAGAAAGTTTGATGATTACATTTTTCAATTTCTTTTTTTCCCCTATCTTTTCTTAATGGATACACGTGGTAATCGTATCCTACCTTTATTATCCTTATAGAATTTAGAGTCATTCAAGTCTAATAGGTATTGTCTATGTCACATGGAACTGTAACATGTAATATGAAATTCACTGATGCAGGAGCTTACGTTTGAATACAGCAGAAGCGGTTCAAGTTTGCATCAGCTGGATGCCCTAGCTCTTGCACCAGTGGGTCCAATTATGGCACTTAAATAAAGACACTTTCTATATAATTTTCAAACTCCATCCCTTTATTACACACAGCCACTTTCTTACACACATATCATTTCACCATTTGTCTCCTGTGGCATTGCAACATTCTGCATTATATTCTTCATGATTATTGCTTTATTCCTGCTTGCTAAAACACTGCATTCGAGTCTTCAGACCGGTAGGGGTGAGTAGTTTTCTTCCCACTCCCTGTATACTATAAACGCATACTAACACTACTTACACAGGTATGCTACAGCAGCCAGTATCCTACAGCACCCATCGCACATCACTTTACAGCACTCAGCTCACGACTTAGATTCACAGTTTCATCCCTGAGTCTTCAGACCGGTACCAGTGAGTAGTTTGCTTATCACTCCCGCTATACTCTAAACACATAAACACATACTAACACCATCTGCACAGCTATGCTACAGCGCCAAGAGCACATCAGTTTACAGCACTCAGCTCACAGTTTAGGCACACGGTTTCATCCCAGAGTTTACCGGTACCTCACCTTAGCACCACCTCACTCTAGGCAAAACAGCACTTTCACACTGGTAAGGGTAAATACTTTGCTTTGTCCTATATGCTACAGAGCACTCAGCTCACAGTTTAGGCACGCGCTTTCATCCCCGAGTTTACCAGCCCCTCACCTCCACACCATCACACAGTGGGCAAAACAGCACTTTCACACCGGTAGGGGTAAATACTTTGCTTCGGCCAGTATGCTATTAGGCCCAGAGCAAATCAGTTTACAGCACTCAGCTCACGGTTTAGGCGCACGCTTTCATCCCCCAGTGTACCGTCACCTCACCTCAGCACCATCTCACAGTGAGCAAAACAGCACTTTCACAGAGGTAGGGGTAAATACTTCGCTTCGGCCAGTATGCTACAGCGCCCACAGCACATCAGTTTACAGCACTCAGCTCATGGTTTAGACGCACCCTTTCATCCCCGAGTGTACCGGCACCTCACCTCAGCACCATCTAACAGTGGGCAAAACAGCACTTTCACACCGGTAGGGGTAAATACTTTGCTTCGGCCAGTATGCTACGGTGTCCATAGCACATCAGTTTACAGCACTCAGCTCACAGTTTAAGCACACGCTTTCATCCCCAAGTTTACCAGTACCTCACCTCAGCACCATCTCACTCTAGGCAAAACAGCACTTTCACACCGGTAGGAGTAAATACTTCGCTTCGGCCAGTATGCTACAGCGCCCACAGCACATCAGTGTACAGCACTCAACTCACGGTTTAGGCTCACACCCTCATCCCCGAGTTTACCAGCACCTCAACTCACCACCATCTCACTCTGGGTAAAACAGCACTTTCACACCAGTAAGGGTAAATACTAGGGGTGGGCGGACATTTCCGTTCCGCCCACGGAATGTGCGATAATTTGCACTTTCCGCCTTCCGCAAAGAAGGCGGAAAAACGGTGCAAATTTCCGCACAATCCCGGGCGGAACGGAAGTTGGCCACCCGCCCGCCTTCCGCCGGCCTTTCCGCGGCCTTATTAATTATATTTAAAGCTGGAAATAAAGTTAAATAAAACTTACCTTATTATTGAACTGCAAACTTCCCGATCGCGGCTTCTTCTTTGAAACTGCGCATGCGCGGGAGCATGCGCATTCTTCGCCAGGAATATTTCTCAAAAACTACTGAACGGATTTACACCAAATGAACAAAAGCATGCTTTCTAGACCAAGACCCTTCTCCCGGCCAAATTTGGGGTAATTCCCTTCACCCGTTCGACCTGTAGCCTTGTCTACATTTTCCAATGGAAATTAACATATAGAAAACACATTTTGGGACCCCCTTATATCTCGGCCCCCCCTTGATGAATCACCTCCAAACTTTCAACATAGGAGCTGATATGAACAAATAATTTGTTTTGAACATTTCATGAAGATTCATCAAACAACACCAAAGTTATAAGCAAAACAAAAAATGCTCTTCCTATGGAAACTTGGTCCTAACTATAACTACCTCCTGGCGACCGCCAGTAGGTTCTATATATATATATATATATATATATATATATATATGCAAACACACAATCCAACCAGTCCTAGTCAGAAAAGAACGGCCAGCACTCCGGTGTGAAGATGTTTATAGTTTATTTGTTCTCCAAAAAAAAAAAAATATATATATATATATATATATATATATATACACACAAACACACACACACACACACACACACACACACCCTCACACACCCATGTGTACACCCTTCCCACCCTAAACCCTTAAAAAACCTATACCCACCTTAAACCTTAAATTACCTTTGCCACCCAAAACTCATACCCACCCTAAAATTACCTTTGCCACCCAAAAACACATACCTACCCTAAGCCCTAACAATACCCTTGCCACCCAAAAGCTGAAATCCACTCTAAACCCTAAAAATATCTTTGCCACTCAATTACCCGTGCCACCCAAAAATCCACACCCACCCTAAACCCTAAAACGAATATATATATATACATATATATATATATATATTACCTACTGGCGGTTGCCAGTAGGTAGTTATAGTTAGGACCTTGTTTCTATAGGAAAAGCGTTTTTTCATTTGCAAATATCTTAGCAACATTTTCAAAACTAATACACCACTCAGTTCAGCTGCTGTGTTGAAAGTTTCAGGATGATTCATCAAGCGGGGGCAGAGAAAAAGGGGGGTCCCAAAGCGACTTTTCTCCATGTTAATTTTCATACAACCCGAACTGCTGAATGGAATTACACCAAATTTGGCAAAAAGGTAGCTCTTGGTCCAGAAAGCACTCTTTTTGTTAAATGGTATAAATCCATTCCGTATTTCCTGAGAAATGTAAAGATTTCTCAGATATACAACTGTGGCCGCGGTGGATCCGCGAACCTTCCCGATCTCGTGTCTGAGATCCGATTGCCTGCCAACACTTCAAACCAGGAAGTGTTGACAGCCACTTGGTTGAATAGAGTCACAAGAAAAAAGGTGAAAAAACAAGGAAAGGGGCAGGGTAGAAACCCCCCTGACCACCAAGACCTGTTCAGGGGGTCCCACAGGGAATTAGCAGTGAATCCGCGAATACCGCTGACATTTATTTTTTACACGAAGTGCGGGATTTGTTTAATTAGGCCCCCAGGTGGGCCATGTCCCGAGGGCAATTGAATTAATAATGCATGGGCCGCATGGGCTCCCCCAGCCCTGGGGACCTCCACCTCCACAGGGCTGTATTCATAATAGACTGTGTGAGGGGTCTCGAGCCCCCCATGCAGCCCCAGGGACACCCATCTCCCCGGGGCTAATACATTAAAATGCGGGGGCACGTGACCTTCTGCTGCCCTGGGGACCACCACCTACCAGGGGCTCGAAATAAATAAAGACGGGGGTCAGTTGTGGACCCCCGGCCCTTGAGACCATCACCTCCCCGGTGCAACAAAGTAGATGGGGGTCCCTCCAAGCCATATTAAGCACTGCTTTGCTTCATGGAAGCAAGAGCATGTAAAATGGTCTCACTTCCATGAAACAGAGCAGAATTGCTTTTGGGCAAAGGGAGCTGCATGTTTTCAGCTCCCTCTGCCCAAAAGCAATGCCGGCTCCCGCAGGACCGCAGGGGCCTTGAGGTTTCCCCATGGTCTCCAACAACGTGGAGGGCCCCGGGGAAATATCGTCCCGGGTAGGGGGTCACGCAGGCCCCCCCACCCATTTAATAATTTTTTTTTTTAAGTTAAGGCCTGGCCCTGGGGGCTCCTGGGCTGAAATTGGCCTCAGGAGGGGGGCCACGCAGCTCCCCTCCTAGATGTAAGAAATAAAAAATACAGAGCAGGCCCTGAGGTTGGGGTTCCCTGGGCCAAAACTGGCCCAGGGAAGGGGGGCACGTGGCCCCTTCATTTATTTCTTATTATAACTTTTTTTAAAAGGAAAAGGTCTTGCTCCGGGGGATGGGGTATCTGGGACAAAATAGGCCGGTGGGGGGGGGGGGGGGGGTCACAGCCCCCATCCCTTAAAAAAAAAATATATATATATATATAGATATATATATATATATATTGCACAAATCTCTTAAGATAAGAGAAAAAGTCCGCACTCACAAGGAGTTATTTTTCAATCTTCAGATTTATTAGTCAAGGTTCAGCATATAAAGTTACAAACCAACGCGTTTCGCAACCCACAGTTGCTTGTTCTTTTAAAACAAGCACGACGCGTTTCAGCAGAAGTGCTTTCCTCAGGTGCATGGTTCCCAGGTTCTTTTCTCTCCCATCTGTTTTAAATCGTGCTGCCTCTCTGTCATTGGATGAGGTGCATCAGGACTGCACTTCCCAGCATTCCTCATGTTGGAAAAGTTGAATCTTGGAGATGCTTTTGTGCTCTTTGTTCAAAGCGAGTTGTTCCCATCAGTCCTGTACATTTAATAACTCAATCAAATTTTGCCTGGAAATCCATTTGTTTTTAAATTATAGCAGGTTTCTGTTGTCCCTTCATCCAGCTGCTTTTAACACCAGGAGATCACACCCGGAGGCGCAGGTACAGTGATCCACGCCTCACCTTGAAGTCAAGGTCTGACTTCGCAGCAGGTTACCAATCTCTTGTGGCTCACGGCGGTCCTGAGGGTTTGGAAACCTCCGAAGTCCACTCCTAGCCACTGTCGACCTCTGAACACTTAAGGACGGGCTCTGTGCACGCTGTGGCTGCGCGCTAACATAAAAACAGCATTTGTTTTATATATATATATATATATATATATATATGCAAACGAAGACTCCACACGCCACCTCCAATCATCCAGATCGGCGAAGCAAAAGGAGAAACGGACCACAGGATCTGGCTTTAGCAAATTTTAATGTGCAGGTGAGGCAACAACAGCACAACGCGTTTCAGACCCGTAGGCCCTTGGTCACATGTGATATGTATATATAAAAAATGCTGTTTTTATGTTAGTGCGCAGCCACAGCTATATATATATAAAGGTCTGGCCCCAAGGATGGGGTCCTTGGGGCTGAAATCGGCCTCGGATATTGCCCCCTCCCATTTAGTTTCATTAAAAAAATAAGCAAGCATTTGCAATGCAATAGGTCTCGCATTTGCTGGAGTTTGCGCTATTGGCATTGTAAATTTATTTATGTTTTTTGTTTGCAGTGGAGTGATTATTTAAAAAAAGAAAGTGCACACTATATTATAAGCTTTTATAGCAACTGTACAGTAAAGGCATGGCTATGCTAATGTAAAGGGGTGTTAATGGATGAAATAAATAAAAAGAAGGGATCTTAAAATGTAGGATGGAATGTATAGCAGGTGACAGGTACTACCTTTTAAAAAAAAATGTATTGATTTCATTTCAGCAATCAGTTGTATATTGAACAAGTGTAACAAGGGCACGGGGTCTCGCCCAGTACAGGGGCCCCCTTTAACTATGTACGACCCCCCCCTCTTGTCTCAACAGCCTCCGCAAGCACCTGGATGGGCCCCCACCGAAATGTACAGCTGCGACGAGGAGGATGATGAAGGTTGGAGCCCCTTTAAGTGGACTACTGACCCAATTGCGGAGGCGGAGCCCGAAGGGAGCATAAAAGGCGGTAACAACAACCCCCAGGTGTGTTTCTACACCGGAGGAGCGGACAGAGTGCAGGAGAGCGGAGAGGCGGGAAGCAGAGAGACGGAGCAGAGCGGAGGAGCGTATTGGCGAGGAGAGGAGGTGTGGCGTGCTGGAGAGAGAGGACTCGAGACGGAGTGGCGAGGTGGTGAGAGCTGGTTCAGCGGAGCGGATCCTGCGGAGGAGGATACGTCGGAGGAAGCGTCCCCGAAGCCAGCGGCCGTGGAACCGCACACCCAGCCCGGAGCGGAGCAAGGAGAAGCGGAAGCCGGCAAGCCAGGAGGCCAACCCCGCGAGCCGCCCAGCCGTGCGCCAGGAGGTGTACGGCTAGCAGAGGTACGTGAACGGGTCCGGGGGTGGTGGAGGAAAACGAGCCGCCTACTGCCATAAGCAGTATAGTTACATCCCGCCCGCGCTTGCCTGCTGATCACTATCACTTCACCGTCCCCACCAGAGTTTGCTGAGCACCGTGTGTCCCCTTCACTCTCCCCCTCACGTTCCCCTCCCTCTCAATACCTTGATCTGTGTTCACTTGTATTTACGGTTCCTCTCTTCTGTTCCCTTCTCGGTGGCTGGCGAGGGCGTGCACTACGGAGCCTCAGGAGAGCAGCACCAGGAGGAGGAGCCCCGTCAGGAGAAAGGAGGAGGGCGTGATCCGCAAGACCCGACAGGAGAGAAGCCGTTCCCCTAGGAAGAGTCACCCCAGAAAGAAATGTACCGATGACTTGTTGACTCGAATAAAAACCACTGCAACCAAAACACGTTTACTGCCACTTCCTCGTCCCGCGATTACAACAAGGTACAAAAAAGAGAGCAAAAATAAAGAGAACATATACATCAACTTGCCCAATTAAAGTATGCAGTAACATAGATAATGCCAAATAGTGGCAATATTTAAGAAAAGCAATAAAACAATACAGAGTCAAATCCATTTTGAAATAAAAGCCCATACATTTTGCCCAAATATTTTCTTTTTTTGTCCTTTGGATCTATAAATCGCCATTTCTAATTGGTTTATAGAAAGTAATTTCGATTGCCAATGATTAAATACTGGTGGCTTGGTATCTAGCGAGCGAGAAGTAATACAGAAACGGTAAATTGACATACAGATAAATAAGAAACCTTCTTCAGCTGCTGACCTTTTTCCAATTTGATTCGCTTGAAGACCAAGGATGATTATTTCAGCTGTCAATCGTACATCAATACCTAGACTATTATTTAAGAAAAATTGAACATCCGTAATGAATTGCAAGAGTTTCGGGCAATTAAAAAACATATGTATAGAATCAGCAGCTAAATAATCACATCGCTTACACTTATCGCCGTTTCTAACTTTCCATTTTGTCAACTGAGCAAGAGAATAATATAAATCAAAAATAGCCATAAAGTGTTGGCTTTGGAGCGAGCCATTAAATAGCATGTTAATTGATAACTCAATTGCTCTGGATAGATCAACATTATCTATTTCAAGTTTCCTCTGCCATTTGCTCTCAACCAAACACAGATCGTCTTCAATTTGATTTAACATCATTTGATACACTATACCGATTTTCTTTACCCTTCTACTAGTTTCCAAAATGTTATTTTTAGTCATTGATAAATTATCAAGGAGACCCTTAGATTCCAGGAGGCTTCGTACTTGAAGATATTTAAAGAAATCATTTCTAGGTAAATTATATTCCTGTTGTAAAAAAGAAAAAGAAGCAACCTGACTGCCCTGGTAGAGGTCTCCTAATGACCGTATCCCAGCTGAATGCAATCTACTCATGACTTGATCTTTAAAAATCACGGGTAACATACGATTATTCAGAACCGGAGAGTAGAATTTTAAATCACCACATCGAAGAATTTTCTTTTTAATCTGCTTCCAGATTACCAAGGCCGTTATCATAATTTTGAATTTCGTTTTTTTTTATAATAGCTGGGCTCTAGAATCTTTACTAAGCATTGATGGACTTCCTCCCCTAATAACATTTCGTAAATTGATGGGCTAACCGACTCTTCCACTCTAATGTCTGGAAAAATTAGTATGCCCATGTATCTGAGTAAGATAGCCCAATAGTATAACCGAAAATTGGGAATCCCCCAACCACCCTTCATTCTTGGGAGAGTGCACCATTTCAAGGCCCTTCTGGATCGATGATATCCCCAGAGAAACCTGGACGACATTCTGTCAATTTGAGAAAAGTAAAAAGATGAGAACAGAAGGGCTATAGTGCGAAATAAATAAAAAAAATTAGGAAAGGTCATCATTTTTAAAATATTAGTGCGACCATATAGTGAAAAATGTAAATTATTTAGCCTTTCTAAAGTTCTATTTGCAGATCTTAACACCGGCTCTATATTAACACGCACTATATCATCGACTTTGGGAGATATTATAATCCCAAGATAGTGTGCCTCTGAAGCAAAGACTATATCATTAGGCCGGCCCCTTTCTGAATGAATTAGCTGCGTTTTTGTAATGTTTAACTTATAACCTGAAAGGCCTCCAAATTCGCTAGCTAAATCAATTATTTTAGGTAGAGCCCGCCTGATGTCCGAGGTGGTAATGGCGACATCATCAGCGTACGCAAATACTTTAAATTCATTTTGTAGGATAGAAACTGGGATAATATCAGCCTCCTTATCTAATTTGTTAAGATAAGGTTCTATATACAGAGCAACCAACAAAGGGGAACAAGGACAACCTTGCCTTGTCCCCCTTGTTATCCTAAAACTCAGATAGTGTGTCTGATAACTGGATAGCGGCCTTCGGGTGAAGATATAGTGCTTTTATTGCCTTGATATATTCCTTAGGAAATCCCTTCCAGGCCATTACAGACCACAGGGACCCCCAGGCGACCCTGTTGAACGCTTTTTCGGTATTCCAACAGGGCCACTGCAACCTGGGATTTCGTGGCCTGTGCCCAGTCCAGAAGTGTTATGATTTTCTTAACATGGTCAGTAGTATCTCGCTTCGAGATAAATCCATGTTGTCTCACTGAAACAAGAGTCGGCATAAAATCATTCAGTCTATTTGCTAGGATTTTAGAATTTTTTTTGCTATCAGCAGTAATAAGAGAGATGGGTCTGTATGACCCTAACTTATCATCAGCCTTCCATTTCTTTTTAAAAATAACTATAGTGACTAACGACCATGAATCAGGGGGATTACCTAGAAAAGCTTGCTGGAATACTTTAAGCATTTCAGACTTAAGAATATTCCGAAATACACGATAAAATTCTAGAGGCAAATTGTCTGGTCCCATTGCCTTCCCAGCAGCCAGGCCCAAAATTGCTGCCTTGATTTCCTCCCATACAATAGGCGCAGACAATATGCTTTTCTGGTCTTCTGATAATCCAGCATTATCTATACTTTGCATATATTGAGAGGTCTTTATTCCTATATCCAGAGCATCATCAGGCTGATGGTATAACGACTGATAAAACTCACTAAATGCTTCTAATATCTCCCCTTTAGAAGTCCTGATAATCCCATTTACATCACAGATTTTTAGGATTTCATTGAATGCTGCCTTTTGCCGTAATCTCTGGGCTAATATTTTACCCGTTTGTTCACTTAATTCGTATCTTTCTGTCTTATATTGTCTAAACTTAGACGCAATCTGGTCCGCTACGTGGGAGTAGACTATGCTGCATTTGATAGACAAATCTAGTTGGGCTACTTCAATATGTCGACTAAGTTTAATATTTTCTGCTAATTTTATCTCTGCTTTCAAAAAGGTATCACAATCACTTTTAAACTTATTTCGTTTGGTGACAGGTACTACCTAATATTTAATAAAAATATATATATATATAAAAAACCACAGGTGGCTGAAGGCTCTTTTATAAGATTTTGGGGCAAAACAGCCAAATAAAAATTATTTTCACAGAGTGACTTTTTATTTGCCTTAATTAATCTACTACTATTTCAGTGATTAATGGAGCACTACACAGTGATTTTGCAACTTTAACACACTTGAGTTATAGGACCGTGAGCTGGCAAAGGATGGTATGGGATTATAGCACCACTGTAAACTGACGAACCTAATTATAAAAGAGGTGTGCTTAAGCGTACTGGTATAAATATTTCAAAATGTATAAAGGATTTAACAATGTTCTAAGTGTTAGATACTGGAACACTTCTGTGTGATCTGATTGACCATTGAGACTCAAGGGTCATAAGCCAACAAACAATCATATTTATATCTGAAGACAATGCTTGCATTGTAGACAAGAGTACAACTGCAACTTAATAATGAAAAAGGTGCTATGACGCAGCCAGTATTGTCCGTGTAATAGCACTTTTGTTAATGATGTTTCTTTGTAATTTTACAGACAGTGCTGTTGCACAACGTGAAGCGCAATGTTTTAAAACAGAGGGGGTGATTTGGGGCCAGAAAACAACCCAAATGAGTAGGGTGGGGAACAAAGAATGAACAGCGGGAGGAAGACGGGGGGGGGGGTGGTTTAGGAGAAAGCCAGAGGTAACGTGATAAAAAAAGATCAGATGGCGTGAGGAGGAGGGCAACAGTGTTTTAAAAACAATAGATGCCAGCATTAAAAGTGCATCCTTTTTAGCTGTAGCTGTGTGGACTCACCAGGACAGTTTCTGCTTCTATGAATGAGTTTGAAGCCGGCGTCGCAAAGAGGCTACTGAGGTTGGGGCTTTGAAGTTGAATTGTGTGCTGTGAAAATGTGTGACACCGAGTGGAAGTGTATTGAGTGTAATCATGTGTTATGGTATGGAGTGTATTTATGTGGACTGTGTAGTGGAATGATGTGTAGTGTGAATGTGTGTAATGTAGTAGAATTATGTGGAGTGGTATTGTGTGTTATGTAGTGTTATGTATTGTAGCTGAATTATATGGTGACGTGTTGTATTTTGTAGGCTGACATATTCATTTTCTGGTGTGGTTTAAATGTATGTGGTGTGTAAAAGAGTTATGTGGTGTTTTATAAAAATGTATTGTGTAGTGAAATTGTGTGATGTGGAATATATGTGGTTTTTAATTACATTTTGTGTTTAATTGTGTGGTTTAGAAATATGTGGTAGTGTGTGGAAAGTTGTTGATTGGAATATTGTTGAGTTTTTCATGAAGGCTGTTGGTATGTGTTAAATACTGGTTGTATGGCGAGTGTATATCTACTGTATGGACTTAATTGTAATTTTGCGGTCAGGATTTTTGTTGTCCTGCACGTTATTATGTGGTATGTATTTGAATTGGTTTGTGTGGAATTGTTTGTATGTTTTTGGACTGATGGGGTATGATGTGGAGTGTATGTTGTGGTGTGGAATTGTGTGTATGTTTTTTGAATTATGTGGTATGATGTGGAGTGTAAGTATGTTGTGGATTTATGTGGTGTTTAGTGGGAATTTATTGTGCATTGAAAGTATGTGTTTAATGTATATGGTATGGAATGGAATTGTGTGGTGTGGAAAAGTGTGGTAGCAAGTGAAATAGCCTGAGGCACTGCGTTTTGAGCGCAGCAGAGAGATAACAAATAGAGAGAAAAAAGTGAGAGAGCTAAAGTGAGATGTAGAGTTGTTTGGTATACTAGTGAAAGCAAACAAATATTTTGTGAAAGAAATAAGGTATACAGTGCGAATGAACGAGAGTAAGAGAAAAAGAGATAGGATAGATGGATAGTTTGAGAGATATGGTGAGAACCCATGGGGCTTATTGTCGATAAATCAGTGGTGTGCGGACACACTCCAGGGACGCAATTCCAAACACAATGTTCAATTCACAGCAGGACCCACAGGATTTTTAAATTGATTTGTTTGCAGTTTTATATAGTGCAAACTCGACCTGAAGGTATCAGAGCGCTTTACATGAGCACCAGTTGCATAACTGAGGGACACATTCATTACTAGACATGGGGAGATTATGTGATTTGGCCAGAATCACAGCATTTGTGAGCCTTTCGTCAGACTCAACCCTGGTTTCTCAGATTCAAGGTCGGTCACTCTGGTCGTTAAGCTACATCCTCTCTCTCCCGAGGGTTTCACTTCTTGAGGTATAAAATATATTATTTTATTTTTGTTAGTGCTCTGCATAATGCAGTTTCTTCTGTGTGTCATTCTTATCTCCGTGAAACTTACTTTTTTGTAAGGGAAGCGGAACACTAAAGTGTTTGAAGACATACAACTGTCATTTACAATGCCAAGAAACCACAACGTGCCGCATGACGTGCTGTATGCAAAGCTATTATTGTGGTGTGTCCCTGCGCAAGTCGAGTCTCTGGAACCAATATTGTGTGCTATAGTGCACCCCAGAGCTGGAAGACACCCCTCACCCCACTGTCATCCAGCCCGCCGTGTTTCCTTTCGCACAGGGTGGGAGCATGCAGTATATAATCTCTACTTCCATTCTTTACATGAAAACACTGTACCTTCAGATTTACTGACCAATACATTTTACAAATTTGCTTCTTGATCCACGGGGAAGGAAGACATTCATTAAAGACACACGTTGGTGGCACCCGCGCTTTACTTTAACATGGTTAAAGGTAAAGCGTGGGTGCCGCGATGGCTGCAAAGTAAAGAAATAGATTAAAAAATCTATTTTTTACTTTTTCTATAATTGCGGCACCCACGCTTTACTTTTAACCATGTTAAAGTAAAGCACGGGTGCCGCGATTGCTGCAAAAGTAAAGAAAAAAACAGCACACCTCTACAGTATGAATATGGTGATAAATAGATATCTTGTAATCGGATGTAATGGCGAACCTTTGGAACCGCACTTCCAGCACAGTCCCTTCAATTAGACAGTGGTGCACTTCATCCAAGAAATCAGCTGTTGCTTGATGCCACATCGTGTAAAAAAAAAGCGGTTGTCACTTCTTTTGTATTTGCATCGCGCTTCGTGGCCGAATGAAAAAAAGAAAGTGCTTACCAACTAAGTAAAGGAGACAGTATAACGCCGCAAGTAAACGATCCAGTCCTGATGGGCGATCCCAAAGGGAGACAGGGCGGTAACAAGGAGGGACTAAGAAGCCTCATTATCAAAAGGAAGCCAGCATTTACCATGGACGATGACGCCAGCCAATGAAAAATATGGGCGGGGCTTCCACACCACCTCTAAAAAATACCCTAATACAGCATGTTTCACAAAGCGAGCAACGCATGTGTTGCAACGGTAGGCGAGACCTAAAAAAAAAAGGTGAAAGTGTTATTATGAAGTTCTTTTAACCCTCCCTGTAAGCACAAGGAGCGTGCTTGTCAAACGCTTGTGCAGTTTTCCTTTTGTTTGCTAGCTGGCACCACCCCATGCCTGGCCTCATGTACTGTCATCATTGCTGTTGCCATTGCGCGAATGAAAAAAAAGTGCTTTACCTACTAATGAATGAGACAGTGTAATGCTGCAAGTAAAAGATCCAATCCTGATGGGCAGTCACAAAAGGAGACAGGGCGGTAACAAGGCGGGACTAAGAAGCCTCATTATCAATCGGATGCCAGCATTTACAATGGACGATGACGCCAGCCAATGACAAATATGGGCGGAGCTTCCACAGCACTTCCTCATCTGTCCCTACTACATATGCCTCGCAGAGCGAGCAGCGCATGCACTGCAACGCTAGGCTCGACCTAAAAATGGGCCAGTCCCCGGTGGATTAGTCCCTGGAGCCCAAAGGTTAAAGGAAAGGGGGGCCACACATCTGACCTTTGTAAAATAAAAAAAATAAAAAAGAAATGAAGCTGGCAAATCGCCGGAGGCCCCGTCCCCTTTTGCAAGTACTCTGCAAACTGCTAAGAGGTGTTCAGAAGCCACACACCCTTTCTCCACCACTCTGCCAACTTGCCTCCTGGGGCATTACTGGTTGAGGGATGAAGTCCACTTTACTCCTGAGGGACCTTGGGAGCCAAGAAGCCCTCTTGGTACTTCCTGTAAGTCCTGCGCAGCAGAATTCCTGAGTGTTGGTTGTAGGCCCTGCCTCCTTTCTCCACCACTCTGCAAACTCAACTGCTAGTTAAAAAACTACAGGCTTCAAGGGCGTTATATTAGAAATTAGCATTTAAAAACATTAGAAATTCACTGGAAAAAACACAGGTTTCAGGGAAGTTATAGTTAGAAATTAGCATTTTAAAAACCTTAGAAATTCACTGAAAAAAACAAAGGTTACAGGGACGTTATAGTTAGGAATTAGCATTTTAAAAACCATAGAAATTCACTGAAAAAAATAGAGGTTAGAGGGACGTTATAGTTAGTCTGACATTTCACTCGTACAAAACCAGAGAAATTCAGCTGTTATAGTTAGCTGAGCTAACTATAACTTTCTCCCCCCAATAACAAAAATGTTATTATGCAAACAAAATGAAATTAATTAATTAAATAAATGCCCATTTGGGATAAAAATGCATCAATGAGGTGTACAAATGAAATTTATAAGGACTTTGACGGTTTGGGGAGAAAGTTATGATTAATATTTTTCACCACCTACTTTAGGGAATCTGATGTATTTGCATGTTCAAAGATGGCAGCCACAGAAACTTAAATTTGAATGAACTATGAACCATCCTTTGTTTCACTGAACACTGAATGAATTTGGTAACTTTATTTAAAAGAACTGTTTATGCATAAACACGAAATTGACATTGAGGAAGGCGACTGTGCCGAAACGTGTCTATCAAACTGAATGCGCTGTGAAATATCTTATATATATATAGCAAGTCTCCGTTCAGCCATATCTCATATGAATGATAGATCACTGTTGTGACTAAAAGAGTATTGAGGAAAACTATTTAAATAACTCCTACGGGGACAATTTGTAATTTTGTTATTAATCATACCCAGTCCTCACGGGATTATTGGGTGGCTCTGTCTTGTCTAACATATCTCATATGCAGCATGACTGAGTTTTAAAAACTGTTATCTTTTGGTTTAACGCAACATGTTTTTTCATTTTTCATGACTAGCATTGAAATACGTGTTTCTGAATAGGATAAAGCAATGCGTTCTCTGTATAATGTGCAGTTGCTCGATGTGAACTAGGCACACAATGGAGACAACATAATACACTATGCATTTCTAATGATTTGTACAATATTTTCCACACAGCACATTGATATTGTAAAGTGATTACACTTGCATATTTAAAATATTCCAGGGATACGTTATGTTTTATTTTATTTTCTGTAAATCTAGAAACTTTTCTATGTCTATGATTGTTACTGGGTATTCAAGTCGATACAAAATGGCGCTGAGTAGATTGAAGAAGGCTGCTGTGCCAGCCGAAACGCGTCTCTCTTGTCTGCCAGGTCGGAGGAGGCTAAATGTAATAAAAAGCCCCCCCCCTCCCAATTAAAATCATTTTTAGCGGTGGACAAATATCCAATATTTGTAACTGGTAAAAGTGGCAATCCTACTTATGTACATTAAAAAAAATTTAAATGCTTGTCTTGAATCCTTATCAATCACTGTTAAATATGTTGCAGTCCTGTATTAGTTCGGTTTCCTGGCATTATTTTCTTCCACAGTTGAGTTCTGTTTTGTGACCATCCTCCCTTTTTATTAGGTTGGGATTGCTGGCAGCACCAATGCACTGTTCCTTAGTGACCTATTGCATTAAAAAAAAAAATTTTTAAAAGGGGTCTTTGGCCCGCCAAATACTTACCTTTCATTGGCATTATTATTACTGTTCTTTGCTGCATTACAGTTCGGTACTGTGTCTGCTGCTGTCACTCCTGAAGTGGGCAGACAAAACGAGATGTGATCAAGTGGTGTACCTTTTAGCCATCAAACATGATGCCTGGAAAGTCACAAGTATTGTTGCAAATATTCCTTTTTAGGTCGAGCCTGGGCAGCGCGTGCGCTGCTCTGCGAGCCATGCTGTATTGGAGTATGGAATAGAAGCTCCGCCCACTCTCCACCCATATTTGTCATTGGCTTGTGTCATTGTCCTGTGTAAATGCTGGCTTCTGATTCTTTAATAGGCTTGTTAGTCCCTCCTTAGTACCCTCTTGTCTTGATTCGTAACGTCTCATGAGGACTGGGCCTTTTGCTTCAGTTTTTACAAGGTGAGTTTTCTTTAGTCTGTAAGCACTACTTTCTTTAAATAGTTTCTCCTACTCAAGGCACGACATGCTTTCCTGAAACAATCTCAAAAAGGGGGTGGTGATGGACAGAGTATCTGAGTTAATCAGAACACTCCTACCCAGTCAACAGATCAGGGCTTGATCCATCACCGTTTTTTAGCTCACTGCACCATCCCAGTTCAGAACCTGGCTACATGCAAATTAGTCTGTCCCTGGCCCAGTGCATCATGGGAACAGGGCAGACCAAACTACCAAGCCAATTCTTTACTGGAAAGGAAACCAGCTTCCGGAGACCGGTTTCTGGCATTACAGCCGTCTTCGGCCCGGCTTGCTTGAATCCTGATGGTGCAGTGAGCAAGGGACTCACATCTGAGCATACCCTTCCACACTTATGATGGCCAAAATAATTTCAAAAAGGGGGTGGTGATGGACAGAGTATCTGAGTTAGTCAGAACACTCCTACCCAGTCAACAGATCAGGGCTTGATCCATCACCGTTTTTTAGCTCACTGCACCATCCCAGTTCAGAACCTGGCTACATGCAAATTAGTCTGTCCCTGGCCCAGTGCATCATGGGAACAGGGCAGACCAAACTACCAAGCCAATTCTTTACTGGAAAGGAAACCAGCTTCCGGAGACCGGTTTCTGGCATTACAGCCGTCTTCGGCCCGGCTTGCTTGAATCCTGATGGTGCAGTGAGCAAGGGACTCACATCTGAGCATACCCTTCCACACTTATGGTGGCCAAAATAATTTCAAAAAGGGGGTGGTGATGGACAGAGTATCTGAGTTAATCAGAACACTCCTACCCAGTCAACAGATCAGGGCTTGATCCATCACCGTTTTTTAGCTCACTGCACCATCCCAGTTCAGAACCTGGCTACATGCAAATTAGTCTGTCCCTGGCCCAGTGCATCATGGGAACAGGGCAGACCAAACTACCAAGCCAATTCTTTACTGGAAAGGAAACCAGCTTCCGGAGACCGGTTTCTGGCATTACAGCCGTCTTCGGCCCGGCTTGCTTGAATCCTGATGGTGCAGTGAGCAAGGGACTCACATCTGAGCATACCCTTCCCCGGAAGCTTGTTTCCTTCCCAGTGTAAGAATTGGCTTTTGTAGTTTGGTTTGCCCTGTTCCCATCATGCACTGGGACAGGAACAGACTAATTTGCATACAGCCAGGTTCTGAAACTGGGATGGTGCAATGAGCTAAAAAACGGTGTTGGATCTAGCCCTGATCTCTTGACTGGGTGAGAGTATTCTGCTTAATTCAGAGACTCTGTCCCTCATCACCCCTTGTTGTAAATAATTTTGTCCACCCTAAGCGTGGAAGGGTATACTCAGACATGAGTCCCTTGCTCATTGCACCATCAGGATTCAAGCAAGCCGGGCCGAAGACGGCTGTAATGCCAGAAACCGGTCCCCGGAAGCTTGTTTCCTTCCCAGTGTAAGAATTGGCTTTTGTAGTTTGGTTTGCCCTGTTCCCATCATGCACTGGGACAGGAACAGACTAATTTGCATACAGCCAGGTTCTGAAACTGGGATGGTGCAATGAGCTAAAAAACGGTGTTGGATCTAGCCCTGATCTCTTGACTGGGTGAGAGTATTCTGCTTAATTCAGAGACTCTGTCCCTCATCACCCCTTGTTGTAAATAATTTTGTCCACCCTAAGCGTGGAAGGGTATACTCAGACATGAGTCCCTTGCTCATTGCTCCATCAGGATTCAAGCAAGCCGGGCCGAAGACGGCTGTAATGCCAGAAACCGGTCCCCGGAAGCTTGTTTCCTTCCCAGTGTAAGAATTGGCTTTTGTAGTTTGGTTTGCCCTGTTCCCATCATGCACTGGGACAGGAACAGACTAATTTGCATACAGCCAGGTTCTGAAACTGGGATGGTGCAATGAGCTAAAAAAACGGTGTTGGATCTAGCCCTGATCTCTTGACTGGGTGAGAGTATTCTGCTTAATTCAGAGACTCTGTCCCTCATCACCCCTTGTTGTAAATAATTTTGTCCACCCTAAGCGTGGAAGGGTATACTCAGACATGAGTCCCTTGCTCATTGCACCATCAGGATTCAAGCAAGCCGGGCCGAAGACGGCTGTAATGCCAGAAACCGGTCCCCGGAAGCTTGTTTCCTTCCCAGTGTAAGAATTGGCTTTTGTAGTTTGGTTTGCCCTGTTCCCATCATGCACTGGGACAGGAACAGACTAATTTGCATACAGCCAGGTTCTGAAACTGGGATGGTGCAATGAGCTAAAAAACGGTGTTGGATCTAGCCCTGATCTCTTGACTGGGTGAGAGTATTCTGCTTAATTCAGAGACTCTGTCCCTCATCACCCCTTGTTGTAAATAATTTTGTCCACCCTAAGCGTGGAAGGGTATACTCAGACATGAGTCCCTTGCTCATTGCACCATCAGGATTCAAGCAAGCCGGGCAGAAGATGCTGTAATGCCAGAAACCGGTCCCCGGAAGCTTGTTTCCTTCCCTTTGTAAGAATTGGCTTTTGTAGTTTGGTTTGCCCTGTTCCCATCATGCACTGGGACAGGAACAGACTAATTTGCATACAGCCAGGTTCTGAAACTGGGATGGTGCAATGAGCTAAAAAACGGTGTTGGATCTAGCCCTGATCTCTTGACTGGGTGAGAGTATTCTGCTTAATTCAGAGACTCTGTCCCTCATCACCCCTTGTTGTAAATAATTTTGTCCACCCTAAGCGTGGAAGGGTATACTCAGACATGAGTCCCTTGCTCATTGCACCATCAGGATTCAAGCAAGCCGGGCCGAAGACGGCTGTAATGCCAGAAACCGGTCCCCGGCAGCTTGTTTCCTTCCCAGTGTAAGAATTGGCTTTTGTAGTTTGGTTTGCCCTGTTCCCATCATGCACTGGGACAGGAACAGACTAATTTGCATACAGCCAGGTTCTGAAACTGGGATGGTGCAATGAGCTAAAAAACGGTGTTGGATCTAGCCCTGATCTCTTGACTGGGTGAGAGTATTCTGCTTAATTCAGAGACTCTGTCCCTCATCACCCCTTGTTGTAAATAATTTTGTCCACCCTAAGCGTGGAAGGGTATACTCAGACATGAGTCCCTTGCTCATTGCACCATCAGGATTCAAGCAAGCCGGGCCGAAGACGGCTGTAATGCCAGAAACCAGTCCCCGGAAGCTTGTTTCCTTCCCAGTGTAAGAATTGGCTTTTGTAGTTTGGTTTGCCCTGTTCCCATCATGCACTGGGACAGGAACAGACTAATTTGCATACAGCCAGGTTCTGAAACTGGGATGGTGCAATGAGCTAAAAAACGGTGTTGGATCTAGCCCTGATCTCTTGACTGGGTGAGAGTATTCTGCTTAATTCAGAGACTCTGTCCCTCATCACCCCTTGTTGTAAATAATTTGTCCACCCTAAGCGTGGAAGGGTATACTCAGACATGAGTCCCTTGCTCATTGCACCATCAGGATTCAAGCAAGCCGGGCCGAAGACGGCTGTAATGCCAGAAACCGGTCCCCGGAAGCTTGTTTCCTTCCCAGTGTAAGAATTGGCTTTTGTAGTTTGGTTTGCCCTGTTCCCATCATGCACTGGGACAGGAACAGACTAATTTGCATACAGCCAGGTTCTGAAACTGGGATGGTGCAATGAGCTAAAAAACGGTGTTGGATCTAGCCCTGATCTCTTGACTGGGTGAGAGTATTCTGCTTAATTCAGAGACTC
Source organism: Lissotriton helveticus (assembly GCF_964261635.1). Lineage (NCBI taxonomy): Eukaryota > Metazoa > Chordata > Amphibia > Caudata > Salamandridae > Lissotriton > Lissotriton helveticus. The sequence goes on from NC_136072.1 coordinate 892,475,753, forward strand.
TGTCCCTCATCACCCCTTGTTGTAAATAATTTTGTCCACCCTAAGCGTGGAAGGGTATACTCAGACATGAGTCCCTTGCTCATTGCACCATCAGGATTCAAGCAAGCTGGGCCGAAGACGGCTGTAATGCCAGAAACCGGTCCCCGGAAGCTTGTTTCCTTCCAAGTGTAAGACTTGGCTTTTGTAGTTTGGTTTGCCCTGTTCCCATCATGCACTGGGACAGGAACAGACTAATTTGCATACAGCCAGGTTCTGAAACTGGGATGGTGCAATGAGCTAAAAAACGGTGTTGGATCTAGCCCTGATCTCTTGACTGGGTGAGAGTATTCTGCTTAATTCAGAGACTCTGTCCCTCATCACCCCTTGTTGTAAATAATTTTGTCCACCCTAAGCGTGGAAGGGTATACTCAGACATGAGTCCCTTGCTCATTGCACCATCAGGATTCAAGCAAGCCGGGCCGAAGACGGCTGTAATGCCAGAAACCAGTCCCCGGAAGCTTGTTTCCTTCCCAGTGTAAGAATTGGCTTTTGTAGTTTGGTTTGCCCTGTTCCCATCATGCACTGGGACAGGAACAGACTAATTTGCATACAGCCAGGTTCTGAAACTGGGATGGTGCAATGAGCTAAAAAACGGTGTTGGATCTAGCCCTGATCTCTTGACTGGGTGAGAGTATTCTGCTTAATTCAGAGACTCTGTCCCTCATCACCCCTTGTTGTAAATAATTTGTCCACCCTAAGCGTGGAAGGGTATACTCAGACATGAGTCCCTTGCTCATTGCACCATCAGGATTCAAGCAAGCCGGGCCGAAGACGGCTGTAATGCCAGAAACCGGTCCCCGGAAGCTTGTTTCCTTCCCAGTGTAAGAATTGGCTTTTGTAGTTTGGTTTGCCCTGTTCCCATCATGCACTGGGACAGGAACAGACTAATTTGCATACAGCCAGGTTCTGAAACTGGGATGGTGCAATGAGCTAAAAAACGGTGTTGGATCTAGCCCTGATCTCTTGACTGGGTGAGAGTATTCTGCTTAATTCAGAGACTCTGTCCCTCATCACCCCTTGTTGTAAATAATTTTGTCCACCCTAAGCGTGGAAGGGTATACTCAGACATGAGTCCCTTGCTCATTGCACCATCAGGATTCAAGCAAGCTGGGCCGAAGACGGCTGTAATGCCAGAAACCGGTCCCCGGAAGCTTGTTTCCTTCCAAGTGTAAGAATTGGCTTTTGTAGTTTGGTTTGCCCTGTTCCCATCATGCACTGGGACAGGAACAGACTAATTTGCATACAGCCAGGTTCTGAAACTGGGATGGTGCAATGAGCTAAAAAACGGTGTTGGATCTAGCCCTGATCTCTTGACTGGGTGAGAGTATTCTGCTTAATTCAGAGACTCTGTCCCTCATCACCCCTTGTTGTAAATAATTTTGTCCACCCTAAGCGTGGAAGGGTATACTCAGACATGAGTCCCTTGCTCATTGCACCATCAGGATTCAAGCAAGCCGGGCCGAAGACGGCTGTAATGCCAGAAACCGGTCCCCGGAAGCTTGTTTCCTTCCCAGTGTAAGAATTGGCTTTTGTAGTTTGGTTTGCCCTGTTCCCATCATGCACTGGGACAGGAACAGACTAATTTGCATACAGCCAGGTTCTGAAACTGGGATGGTGCAATGAGCTAAAAAACGGTGTTGGATCTAGCCCTGATCTCTTGACTGGGTGAGAGTATTCTGCTTAATTCAGAGACTCTGTCCCTCATCACCCCTTGTTGTAAATAATTTTGTCCACCCTAAGCGTGGAAGGGTATACTCAGACATGAGTCCCTTGCTCATTGCACCATCAGGATTCAAGCAAGCCGGGCCGAAGACGGCTGTAATGCCAGAAACCGGTCCCCGGAAGCTTGTTTCCTTCCCAGTGTAAGAATTGGCTTTTGTAGTTTGGTTTGCCCTGTTCCCATCATGCACTGGGACAGGAACAGACTAATTTGCATACAGCCAGGTTCTGAAACTGGGATGGTGCAATGAGCTAAAAAACGGTGTTGGATCTAGCCCTGATCTCTTGACTGGGTGAGAGTATTCTGCTTAATTCAGAGACTCTGTCCCTCATCACCCCTTGTTGTAAATAATTTTGTCCACCCTAAGCGTGGAAGGGTATACTCAGACATGAGTCCCTTGCTCATTGCACCATCAGGATTCAAGCAAGCCGGGCCGAAGACGGCTGTAATGCCAGAAACCGGTCCCCGGAAGCTTGTTTCCTTCCCAGTGTAAGAATTGGCTTTTGTAGTTTGGTTTGCCCTGTTCCCATCATGCACTGGGACAGGAACAGACTAATTTGCATACAGCCAGCGTCTGAAACTGGGATGGTGCAATGAGCTCAAAAACGGTGTTGGATCTAGCCCTGATCTCTTGACTGGGTGAGAGTATTCTGCTTAATTCAGAGACTCTGTCCCTCATCACCCCTTGTTGTAAATAATTCCTGAAACAATCAGCGCGACATGTGCACTTTCACTTTCTAAGCAGCCCGGTACAATGACGGCTGCTTCTTTGAATAGGTCTCGCATTTACAAGCGTTTGAGCTATTGGCATTGTACATGACAATGCTTTTTACTTATGTGTTAATTATCAAAACACATAAATAAAAGACATTGTCATTTACAATGCCAATAGCTTAAACTCTCGTAAATGCGAGGCTAATTGCATTGCAAATGCTTGTTATAATATGTTTCTGTGGCACATATGGACCAAGGGCTAAATGTGTGTTAAAAATTCAATGTTTAACCACAATGTGCATGCCTCACTTTTTACACACCACTTTTAATGTTTAAACAAACACCTTTACTTTAGTGTTGCTCACAGATTGTCAGTCCTTTTGTCGGCAGCAGAGGTGCCGGTCCTTTTGCCGTGAGCCGATGTGCCAATCCTTTTGTCGTGAGACAGTGTCGGTCCATTGGTCATTAGACAGTATCATCGTCAAGTGTGGCAGGTGTATGGGTGGTGAGGTGGTGCCAGTCCCTTGGTCGTGAGGCAGTGCCGTCGGTTGTGAGGTGGAAAATCTGATTCCTGGTCCTTGTTACTCATTGCACAGTAAGAAAACCAACTGGAGAGCTCCGCAATGGTTCACAGTTCTGTTACCAAGTCTTGCATACGACCTAGATCCACAAAAAGTGGACACAGGACATTCCAGGCAGCATGGGAAGCAGATGCTTGTTTGTTGAATGCCCAAAAGAGAAAATCACATGTTTGCTTTGCGAAAAGAGAGTAAATATTCTTAAAAGATATAACCTGGAACGGCACTACAAAACTCGACACTCAGGATATACAGATAACTTCCCATTGAACTTAATACTCCATTCTACAAAAATGGCAATGTTAAAGCAATCTCTTCTTTCCAATGAGAAGCTCTTCCTTTGCTGGATGAAGGGAATTGAAACTGTTACAGAAGCATTGTTCAAAATATGCTACTTGCTTGCCAAACATAAGAAACCATTCTCGGAGGTAGAGCTGGTAAAAAAATGTTTCCTTTCAGCATCAGCAATTTTATTTCAAAACTATAGCAATAAAGCAAGGATTTTAAAGCACATGATAGCTATTGGATTCCACTTGTGCACGCATTATAGCAGCAATAGGGGAAAACATTAGGGTGCAAGTGATCAAAGGAGTCAGAGAGTCAATGTTCTTCAGGATTGCCGTAGATGAGTCTACAGATATAGGCCATGTGGCCTAGTTATTAGTTTGGGTGAGGTATTTGGACCAATTGCTTCATCCCAAAGAAGAGCTCCTGTGCCTTCTACCACTGCAAGGGCACACAAGAGGAGAAAATTTACTGGACAGCATCTGCAACTACTTTGAAACACATCACATAACATTGAACACACTTGTCAGCATCGCAACAGATGGGGCTCTTGCCATGGTAGGCCATGACAGAAGCTTTGTATCTGCTTAAAATGAAGCGCACCGGACAGACTGATAGACTACCACTGCATTATTCATCAAGAGGTTTTGTGCACAAAATTAAAGCACAGAGAACTGAATAATGTCTTAAAACTGCAATGAAAATGGTTAACTTTATTTGCGCGTAACCATAAACTTTTTAAAGCAATGCTGCAGGATTCCAAAGCTGAATAAACAGACTTCTTGGTGCACACTGAAGTGCAATGACTAAGCAAAGGGAAAGTTCTGGGGTGGTACATTGCTTTGCTTCCTGAAATTGAACACTTGGTAAATAGTTGAGGCCTATTATTCCCCGAACTAAAGGATGTGAAATGGCTTATTATGCTCCATTTTCTTTCAGATCTGTTTTCACACTTCAATGCAGTCACTTTGACACTGGAAGACAAACAACAGCTTGTGTTCTCCATGATGAATAGTATTTACTCATTTGAAATTAAGTTTGTGCTATTTAAGGAACAACTAGATGATGATGCTGACTTCACCCACTTCCCAAAACTGTTGGCTGTTACTCAAAGGTTTCCAAATGCACAACAAATGTTGTCAGTAGTAAACCTTGCTGCATGTCTTGAGAACATTTCTGGGGAGATCAAAAGATGATTTTCTCAATTCAGAGCCCTAACCCCTCTCTGTTCAGGCTGGTTGAAAACATCTGGATGGTGAGTGCACAAAATCTTGGAGTTGTTGAACTTATTGGCATGAAATAGGGTGCAAGCAGAAATATTGCTGATTGAGATTGTTAAAGGGTGCAGGACACAATAGGCAGACACAGAAAATAACTTGATATAAGGATGGTTTATCCAGGGTTCCAAGTATTGCAAGTAACAAGGATTTCCTCTTTTCTCTCTTCTAGGTTTTTCTTTTGGGATGGGGCATCAGGAAGGCGTCAATATTCCCCTCAAAATAAAAAGAATAGCACAGGTAAGTGTTTGTCTCATGACACTCATACCATAAGGGAAGGATGTGAGGGGGGAAACACCACTCCAAGTATCCTAGCCCGTCACAACATGTCGATAGCCCTTTCACAGGATAGGGAATTAGCCGAATGTGAAAGGATTTTCAAAATGATAATAAAAATTAAGCAAAAACAATGTCTGAGCAGGTCTCCCATTTGGAAGACTAAGAGAGGCACCCTATCTTCAGGAAATAACCTGGAGGATTACACACCGTTTCCAAGATTAAACTTCTCGGTTGGACTGCCCTTCCTCCCTCCAATATCTCGGAGGCACGCACAAACCTGTGCGAGCCATGCTCCTCCAGGACCGTGGCAGGGCGAGTTCTGTGGTTGGTGGCCTCCAGGCATCTCCTCCTGGTTTCCTAGGTCTGCTGGATCCTCTGCTCAGGCTGAACGCTGCCCTTCCTCAACCGCACTCCACCAAACTGGGCAGAGCTGCATAGCTAATTTTAGAGGTGGTACAGGGTCTTCTTTTCTCCACACGACAACCCGGCTATCTGCGTCTTCCTGGTCTCTCTCTTCACCGCCTTCCTTTCCCCTTATTGGACATTCGCAGTCTCTGACGTCCTCTCTGGGAAACACATGATCCAGGCTATGCTGCAAGTTAAAGGGCACTTAGCTGGGATAGGCTACCTCCTCCTCCTTTTTTACATAGAGTTGTCGCTCCCACTCGTTTCTGGGGACCCCAGGGAGAGGCTACAAATAGACAAGATTGTCAAACATGGGGGAGGAGCCAAGCTCGCGTCCGAGATGGCCGCGCTTTAGCTCGGCTCCGTCAACTTTCCTGTTCGAAACATAAATCCTGCCTTTATCCTGCCCCGGGGAGACAATTTCTGCTACGCTGTGGATCTACGGCGATTTATAGACACTTACCGTCTATTCCGGTTGTCTCTGGGTGCCGTGGTTCCGGAACTGTGCCTTCGCTCGCTTCGGGACCTCCGGAGCGGACTGGCCTGATTCTCCTTGGCGGCGCCCGGACGGGGCGCTACGCTATGGCCGGCCCTTGATGGCGCAGTGGACTCGGCCGACGAGGCGGTTGTGCAGAGAGGCCGGTCGCGGCTTTCTGGTTTGATCAGGCGGTCCCGCGGCCTGGGGTGGAGGCGCTGCCTTCTGTTGACGGGACTGACCGTAATTGTGGCTTGTCCCCCCCTTTGTTCTCCAGTCCGGCCATTTTGAGTGCCTCCGCCCGGACTCGGAGAACGGGGCCGGCGGCATTGGGGGGCCGGCGATCCTCCTTCTTCTGGTGGCCCCCCTTCCTGCTCTGGACGTGCCTCTGCTGGTGGTCGACTGAATTCCGTTTGCCTTGCTGTGGCCCGGTCGGGGGTCGGGGATCGCTGCGACCCCGCCGGGCTTCCAAGATGGCGGCCGACCCTGTATATCTCAGCCGGGCCGAGATGGGCGGCGGTGGTCCACGATGTGGCACAGAAACCGGATACTGTAAAGGTGTTCCTACACTTAAGGACATCCTCGCCGCCCTGCGCTCCTGGGATACTCCTGTGGCCGCACCCGCTGTTAACCTGGAGGAGGCTCGTTTCGCTGGGCCGTTTGAGCCCCCCCTGGCGTGTGCGGCTACGTCGCTGCTAGGTGCGGCTGGTTCTATCCTGGAAATTATGGACCCGGTGGCTGCCGTTTCTGCTGATGTGCGGAGTTCCGCTGCCCTCCATCGTGATGTGTCCTCTCCTGTGCTGTGGGTCGGTGGGCCGGGTCCTGTCCGGGCCGGTCTTGGTGGTTCTTCCTGTTCTTCATCTCCTCGAATGGCCGATCGTAGATCCTGTGCTGACTCCGCTGGGTCGACTTTCCTCGGATCATCTTCGGAACTGTGCCTGCCTTGTGTACAATGGTTTCTGACTGCTCCGGATCATTCGAGTGGTGCACGGAACGTCTTATGCGGTTTGAAGTTTGACCTCCCTGTTCTCTGCCTCCTGTTCCTTGTGGTCTGGTTCTTCGTGAGGCGGACTGCTACAGATTTGGAAAGAAAAGGACAGGGATGAGACGATCTTGCCTTTGTGGACTGTTGTCTTGCAATGGTTGGATGATCGATTAGTACGGTATGACCATGTCGGACTTTTGTCGTATTCCTGCTCTGTATCCTTCAATTCTTCGTCTTCCCGTGGACACTGATGTTTCGGACGGGAGGGTGGGAGCCGTTGATTCTGTTATATGGCCCTCTCCCGTGTTCCTTTCTCCCTTATTCCTTCTTTTCCCCCCCTTTTTTGTCTTTATGGTTCTATCTTGCTGTAGCTCTTCTATATTTCGGGTTCTGATTAGGGCGACAGGCACGCTGCTGGGGGGTGGGCCATAGCCTTCTGCAGGGGTGCAGGGTGGGCTTGCGGGGTGGGGGGGGGGGTCTGTCATTTCTTTGGGGGGGTTTTTTCCCCTCCTTTTTCTTATTTTTTGGTTCTATGGCTCTTGTGTGTCCTCTTTTTCGGGACGCGGTCTCAGCATGTGTCCCCCTGGGTGGGTTGTTCTTGATGCGCTGGCCTTTGGGTCTTACTGTGACTTTGGCTCACTATTTAATTTTGCTCTGGTTACTACCGGTTCTGTATACCGATTTGTGGTTTCCGGCCTCGTTTGCCATGGGGCACATGCTTGAGGTGGCGTTCTTCCTTTCGCTTTTTGTCCCTTTTCCCTCTTTTTCCTCCCTTCCTCCCCCCTCTCGTGGGGGGTTTTTTTCCTTATCCCCTGGGTTGTGTGACGGAGGGCTTTATTTGATAAGCTTTTTTCGACTCTGTATGATATGATATGTTCTTATTGTGGTGGGTGGCGTTGAATGGCAGTTGCCACTGTTTTTCTGGTGCGACTCATATTCTGCCCTTACCGATAGGTATTTGTCATTATTGAGTTATCCTGTATCTTTTACCATGGCTGTTCGCGGCCCACCACGGCCCTCCGAGACTTCCTACCTGTTTATTATCCTGTTGTACCCGTTTCTATATATTAGAAAATCAACCTTCTCGTATCCTGTCCCTGCTGGTTGCTATATGGCTTTTAGCCCTTATTTCCTGTATGATTTGTTGGGATATTTTGTATGCGTTTCTGTATTGTTGATTATGATCCTTATTTGGGGTGGCCGGCCCGCTGGGTTGTAGGCCCGTATTTGTGAGCCTTCCCTGTACAATAAAGGTTTTTAAAAAAAAAAAAAAAAAAAAAAAAAAAGATTGTCAAACATTTTAGGAACATGCCAGAGTCAAACACCCAATTGTAGCGCCTGACTCCCGGAGGGTAGCGTTGCAGAGCAGTCTAAGGCTTACTCAAGGGAGGTGGTGTGGGCTAGTAATCGCCATTTGCAGGTGTGCAAAAAATAACACTCAATAATTGATTGTCCAGTCTGTACTTTGCTTTATAAAAGTAAGAGTACATTTATTAAACACACACACTACTCAATACTATGCACCAATTTACAAATATACATAAGCTGATGGAATTTCTTTGTGACATTGCATAACATCTCCACCCCTCCCACAGGGGGGTGGGGTCCAGTACCACCACTCAGATGTATGCACATCATTTTGCCCCCCAATGCAATTAGTTGAACATAACCTGGAGCGAGGGCCCTGCACCCTGGCACCATCCCAGTGGCGTCCCCCCATTAACTCAACGGGCATTAAACAGGGGTACACCTGCCTTGGTGACACATGACCCTGACTGAGCATCTCCTACTGACCATAAAGTATGCACCTCTACATCTTAACCCCTTGGGCGCAGCCGCGATTCTGCGCCTGTGCGGCAGTTTTATTGAGTGGGCGGGTTCATGACGGCCCCCAGCCGTCAGCAGCACACGCCCACCGTGATGCATGACGGCCGGGGGCCGTCATCAGCATGGAAGGGGTTTAGCGCTAACAGTCTGGGGTCTTCAACTAAGCACAGCAGCAAGAATACATGTTTACCCACACTTTAGAATGACAATATTGGTAACATTTGGATATCATTAACGATGCATTGCAATTACAGCCCCCAAAGGCATCACAGATGATCACAGGATTATGCATATAAAGCCAAACACCCTAGCAGGAATGCCTGATACATAACCCCACTTTGCGTATGCCATCACCTTGTACCAGTACTTCACATCACACATGACCTTCAGTCCCTCTATAAGGAATAACATTTGTAAAATCATTTGTGTTGCAATTACACCTCTTCAACTCCAGGGGATGCCCTTCTCCAGACATCCCCAACTCAGCCCTTCACTCCATGATGCAGTTGTCAAAACATCCTCAGCTAAAGAACAAAAGTTCCAGGCTAGAAGGTGTTATATACTGGCTGAGCCCTTGAGGGGTTGGTTACTTTAAATCCCCAAGACACTTAGGGTGACTTGTCTCTTCATGATGGGGGGAGCCTGCACTTCTCCAGCAGCTCCCCCAGCACCTCTTCACCATTAAGGGTGACCCCCCTCCTCTGGGGGGTCACCACGCACCAGAACAGCAGACTTCTAAATGCCTGACAAGGCATTATGGTGCGATTGTGCTCCTATTGCTGAATAATAGATGAGCGGCTCTCCCGCTGTGGCGAGGAGAGCCGTGCTGGCGCTTCGCCGCTTTCTGGGGCCTCAGTGGGGGTCCCGGTCCCACCCGGACCGCCAGGTAAGGGGATGCAGCTCGGGGAGCCCCCCCCCCGGCCGCTCTGCTCGTATTCGGGGGCCCAGTCCCACCCGGGCACCCCGTGCAACTCTTTGGCTTCTCCTGATGGGAATCCTGGTCCCACCTGGGACCCCCGCATGCCCATACATTGGAAGGCAGCCCAGGGAGCCCACCCCCAGCTGCCCCCACCGGCTCCCTGCCCGGCCAGCACCCTCGCGTGCTGCCGCGGGAGCTGGCAACTCAGTTCTGGTCTGCCCGCTCCGGCGGGCAGACCCGCGAGGCTTCGCTGGACCTCGGGGGTGCGGCGGCACTCCCCCTGCCTCCTCCTCTGTTTCGGGGCCCGGATGGGTCCCGGGCCCCCGGACATCTTCAGTGGGGGCACAACGGCACTCCCCCCCATCCTGGTCACTTCGGGGCCCGGAGATGGGGTCCCGGGCCCCTCCTCTCATCTTCTTTGCGGGAGGGCGCCACGGTGCCTCCCGCCCCCACATCCTCACACAGGGCCCGGAGTTGGGCTCCTGAGCCCCTCCTCCCGCATCTCTTCACGGGGGGCGCTCCCCGGCGCAGGTTTCAGCGGGGGCCAGGGTGGGCACCTGGCACCCCGCGGGGGCAGCTTCACGGGGTGTCCGACGGCGCACCCCGGCTTTACTTCTTTGGGGGGCAGCCCCTGGGACCTGACCCACCGCGGGGGCATCTCTGAGACCGGCGGCAGATCCCTACGTGCTTCTTTGTCGGTCTTCTTAGGGGTCAAAGGTCGCCTACCTTCCGGGGGCCATATCTCAGCCCCTGGGGGTCCAATCTGCCCCATTTTCGCATTTTCTTGCTCCTGGTGGCGCTCCCCAGCCACTGAGAGCACTCTCCTTTGTCCTCTGGGTCTCAAAGAGGGTGCATTCTACAGGGAGCGGTCTTCACTGGCTCCCTGCGCCTCTCTTCTCCCTGTGCAGAGGCCTCTTCTTCTGCGCACCAGTCCTGGGCTCTTCTTCTGGCGCTGTTAGGGGCCTGGGGGCAGTCAGGGGTGTCCTCCTTCCAACTGCCCATTGCGCCAAGCTTCAGCACCTTTCGCCTCAGCAGACCATACCCCAGAGAGAGCTCCTCTTCCTGTGCAAGTACTTTTTAAAAGTTGAGTAGGGGCTGGCAGGAAGCCTCTGTGTGTCCTATCAAACAGCGACACATCACTTCCCTGCCCTTGCTCCCTCCTTCTTGTCCAGCCTCTGGGTTTGTTCAAAATGGCGTCGTCCAGTGTCTCTGGCCACATGACCTCTGAAACCCAACTCCTTCCCCCCTCACTGCCTTCACCGTGGTTCAGCTTGGTGCCTGGCACCCAGCGACAGCAGTTGATGGATTGGCTTGTAGCTTTAGCTATCTTTTCTCCTTGGAGGGAAGATCTTCGCTCTGGGAGGAAAGGTCATTAATCTAACCTGCCAGGGCCAGACCCCAGCCAGGGACTCAGAGAAAGCTGACATTTCTGGACGACCCAAAAGCAGTACAAATATGACTTTGGACTCTACAGAATACTTCTTTTCACATCTGCTACACTGGCCTTTAGTGTGTGTCTAGAATCTATAGGCCTTGTGGAAGTTACTCTAGCCATGGGTTCCACCTCCCCATAAAGGAATAATGAAGTGAAAAACACAGTAAAACACACTGACTTTCCCTGGCATGTTTCCTTCCAGTGTATAGAGCCTATTCCATATCACCACCCTAATTCTGCATAAGTCCTGCCACACCATTCACTCTGTAGCTTCTCCTGGACTGCGCACGCTAGGAATCTTCCCTGCGCAGCCCCTACACATGTGCACATGCATGTACACATGTGTCTGCATGTAACCAGCGTGGTGCCCCATACTCCAGCTGCTGTGCAGCGGCCTAGTCAAGCCAGGGGGACACCAGTAAAATCTCCATGCAGTCTCCTTCATTATGAGTTCACTGTGGATGAGTCCCAGATTATGAGGCTCCTCCACAGTGAAAGCTCAACAATTAGGTGCTCAAAAAGCAAAAAATCCGGGCGGCCCCTAGTGTCAGAACCACCTTCTAACATCAGGTAACTGTCCTGTATGACTGACATGCACCACGATCTAGCTCTCAAAGCATCTTTTTGGGGCAGGCACAAGAAGAATTCTGTAAAATTGCGCCTTGAGGTAAATTTCCTCTTTTTTTTTACAGAGGCCTAGAAAGTAATTGGTATATTTGGGTCAACATATGTTTGTGAAAGTTCATAGTACCAGATTACAGGATACTAATAAGAGATATGAAGTGTAAAATAAGTTCCTAGCATATCTGTCTTTACCTTACCTACTTTTAGTTAAACCTGTACTGCATTGAGCCTGTGCTGAATATACAGTTAATGAGGATTACCATGCATTGACTCTGATAATAAAAATGAATCATCAACATGTCAATAGAATGTGTCTTTTAAAATGTAAATATCTCTGAAAGGTCATTGAGTTGTTTGAAAAGCTCCTCCTTGTAGCTTTGTAGTTACATCGGCTTTTGAATTACAGCATTGTCTAGTAATGTTTTACAAAGGAGGTGATATATTTTTTTTTACTCTAGTAGCCCTGGCCCCATCGACGACTTCCAACATCGCTTCCACCCGCAGGTCCATTGGTGTGGCCCTCGGGCACAAACCAGACTCTACTTTTGGCCCCCAAGAAAATGTTTGTCAGAATCCGTGTTCTAAGTGAAACATGGGTCTTCAGAGTCGGAAAGAACAGCCGCACTGCTCACAGACCTCACAATTAGACAATTACATGCCACTAAGCTGACAGTGCTCAATCTGCCCCACTCAGCGGAGGAAATCACTTCAGCAATATTAGGGCTAAACTCAAGGAAGATGCCCGGACCTAATGTATCCCACTGCAGAATTCATCAAGGGGCTTGCCTTTTTGGTGTCCCGACTTTTATTATCGCTATTTCAAGAGGTTGTCGAGGATAGAAGACTTCCACAGGATATGTGAAGCCACAAAAGTGCTGATTCCCAAAAAGGGAGGACCACTGGATTGATGCTCTTCGCATCAACCAATATCACTACTTAATACTGAGGCGAAGATACTTGTTGACAGACTAGTCATGGTAATACAATCCCTAGTCCACAAGGACAAGAAGGGTTTCATGCCAAACTTTGGCACCACACACTGTATACAATGCTTATACCTTGCCCTGGCAGAAAGACAGTAGATGAAACGTCTTTTAGCCCTTAAATTAAAGGTCTTTGAAAATGCCTTTGCTCTACTCATCGCCCAAGTCTCTCTGAGAGCTTATGGTGCATTGTCTAAACCCTTTCCCATAGAAAGAGGTACTAGACAGGGATACTCACTTACAATTCTGTTGTTCATGTTTGTTTTTAATCGAACCCCTTATGGAGTGGCTCCAGAATGACCCACTGTGCAGATGGCGTTGGTAGTAGAGGACTGTGTATCATTGTACACCTATGTTGTACTACTTTTCTTATAAGATTCCTCCCGAGTATTGGCATCAGGACTCAGGGTTAACTGGGGTAAATCCATGTTGGCGCCTGTGAAAAAGAAGATGGATAACCAAGGGTGACTTAGACAGTTACGACTCTGTGGAGATGGGTTTAAATATGTGTGACTGCACTGTGGGTGGGCAATTGCTTGTAAAGTCCTTATAAAACCTGCAACTTTAGGGGATGGGACAATGTCGGCCTCAGAGCTAGGAGACGTGGTTGGGTAGACACATGAAATCTTTTGAGGAGCTCAGCCTACATAACGCTCAGGTCTTTCGCTTTCTCCAACTACAACATTTATTAGATCCACTATGGGACGTAACTGAAATGTTGCCAGAGTTTAACTCACTGGAGGCCACGCTAGTACTGGAACCCATTGGGCCTAAGGGTATATCTAAATTAAATACAACCTTCATCTTATATGCCCCGAATGTCCATCTGACCATCAGGAGACGTGGCAGAGAGACCTAGGTGAGCTTCATAAAAATTTATGAAGGGAGGTCAGAGTGTCCACTAGAGACCTGGCTATACTGGCTCACCTGCGGTTACTCCATTTTAAATATCTACATATGGTGTTTAAACACCAAGAAAATTATGGAAGATGAAACAGAAACCTGACCCGACTTGCACCAGGTGCCTGACAGAGGAAGGGACATTGTCTACACATGGAGTAGAGGTGCCTGCGAATTGAGGCATAGTGGAGATGAATCACACAGACTTTGGAGCCAGTGCTGGGTAGGTATATACAACTCACCACCAAGATGGCCTTCCTTGGTGTGTTGGAGAGATGGGTAGTGAATAGGTGTGATCGACTCCTCCTGGGATTGGGATATATACTGGCTAAAAGAGTCATTGCTCAACTGTGGAAATCCAGAGATGTGCCCTCCCTCTGAAGTTGGAAGGCAGTAATGGACCACTGCTCAATCCTACAAAAAGATGTGTATAAGGCTAGAGGGTGCCCTCGGGAACATCATAGGATATGGGGAAACTAGGAAGTCCACGTCCAATTGGAGGGCAGGTGAAATTCATTATATGGGGGGAGGCAACAGGAGCAGATAATAAAACCTCAGAAGCCAGGTGTCCGCCTCTCCCTTCATATCACCCCTCCTCCCTGAAACCAGTTCATGCCTTACACGCAAATAAGAGGTTAATTCGGTAGAACTTGACTTGGATTTGGGTACATTGACATAGTAAATACTATGAGATGGGGCAAAGAAGGGGATGTATACGTTGAATTTGATGTACCTGGATGAGCTGTTGGAATTGTAATGCTGAATATTGCGTATTCAGTTAAAAGCACAATACAATCTTTTGTAAAAAAACAAAACAGAGGAGCCAGGAAGGGGTGTTCCCTTTTCCCCGCTACTCATGCCCTTTCAGTGGAACCACAGCACACCTAAAACAACCTTAACAGGTCAAAGGTCTCCCAATTAAAAGTGGCCTGGCCAAATTAGCACTATTTATGTGTCTGGTGGCTCAGTAATTAGTGCATCAACGTCATAAAACTGTCTTACTCACATTCCTTATATTTATTTCATTCACTATATTTGGTTTAACTTATTTTCTGTAAATATTTGATATTTTTTTTTGTTTTCTTATGTACCACATATTTCTGTGGCCTTTTGCACATAGCAGCCTTGAAAAAGCCCTCGGCCAACTGGCGAAACACGTGTTGGCTGTAGTTGCTTTTTTAATGTGAAATCAATGTTGAAAAGAAACAGTAGCAAAATGACAACCTCTGCCTAATGAGACATAACTCTTGGACATTTTTATTCCGGAAATTATATCAGGATTAAGGGGTACAGACCTCCAACCACAACTCGAAACTCCATAAACCTGTGTTTGAAGTCATGGCCATAGGATATAATTCCGGCAGGTCCATTCAGCCTGGAATCTTCTGAGGTTGATAAAAATGAGTACCTTACAGCAGGTTGAAAATAACACCTGTTATTCAGCTCTAGGATGTGCCGTAGGCTGACCCTGCACTTGTACAAATCCATGTTATACTATGATACTCTGTGCTTCATAACACAGCTGGAAACCTTTTTCCTGCTTAGATAACTGAATTACAATGGTGCTCAGCTGTTCTTGTTTCAAAGACAAAAATACAGAATTGATTGGGATCTATTGGGATATAACAAGCGACCATTGCTTTAAGCAGGAATTACAAGCATCAAAAGCATAATCAAATATCTAGGAATATACCTGTCCCCTAAAATATCAGAGGAGTATGGTACTAATGTACCTCATGTACTTGATAGACTAACCAAAGATCTATATAGATGAGGCTGATTAGAAATCTTTTGGTTTGAGCGAGTTGCATCCATCACCAATTAACTTTATCCCATAAACTTTTATACAGAGCACACATAATGTCTTTGAAATTGACCATTCTAACGGAAAACATTAATAGCATTCACTTGGCTCAAAAAATCCCCCAGAATTCACAAAGAGGTGCTCTATAAACCTGTGGGTGAGGAGGCACTGGCGTTTTGTATAGTATGTGGTTGCATCAAAAATATAGCGAGTTACAGAAAATGTAACTACAATCAGTTACAACACTTTAATTGGGACATGGAGATCAGGAAATACCCTGCTTCATTGACACCCATAACTCCCAATCCAGAAGCCTCCCCATTTCTCCCCTACAATGGTAGATCCCACACTCCAGAGCTGGTGTCTGCCTCCACTCTACTGGGTGAATTATATGATAACGCCAAATTAAAAAATGGTGACATCTGTTAGGAAGCACTAGATGTATCCCTTATAGCCAACTTCAGAGGGCTGCAAGTGCTCCATTGGGCTCAATCAGATGCCTGCAGGGGAAATGGGAGTAGCTATATAACCCGCAGAGAGAATCTATTTTTGAAAACCCACAAAAAAGAAATTGAAAACTGCTATAAATTACTAAGGTGCATTACATACTGCATAAAGACAAATACATGGAACAGTGGGAGACGCAGAGCTAAACATTGATATACCTGTTCGTACAAGGGGTATGATCTACCTAACAGCCTCTAAGATCCCAATGTATTCACAACCAAAGAAAATGTGTACAAAATGTTAAAGAGATGGTACTTTAGACCAGTTCGATTACATGCTATCTTACGATATTCAGACCTATGTTGAAGGGCATGTGATGGAGAGACAATGACCCACACATGGTGAATGTGACCCAGGATTTGGAGATATTGGACCTTAATGTTAAAACTAATAGAAGATATAAGGGGAATCGTACTAGACCAGCACCCGTTGATGATACTATTTGGCTATGCAAGTGATATTTACTTTTACTCTTTATCTCCCCCAATGGATACATTCATTACACACTGTTTACCAGCAGCTTGATTATTTATAGCCCAGTTTTGGAATTTAAATGGACCTCAATCAATGACTCAGGTGGATCCAAATATGGTCAATTTACGCAATGGAGACACTCACAGCTATTGAATAAATACGTTTGGTAAAGTATGGACTCAGTTTCATATATTTGTCAAGAGAGGTGAGTGCGCTAGAAATATAACTTAACATGTATACCTAATGTGTGTAGTTTGTTACTAGCCAAGGATGACTAGAACCACAGTGCCCTTGGAATTCTATCATTCCGAATATCTTGCTCTATTTCGAGATTGCATTTATTTCCTGACCTTGCATATTTAAAATGCTTTGTTATAATTATAATGGATATATGGGTAGGCAAGACTGAATATATATAAGCTTATATGCATTGTCCATGATTAGAAAGCCAATGTCTATCTTGTTTTTTCTTCCTCAACTACAACCCCAGTCTCAACTATTCTTGATTTATTTATTAATTTTTTAAACAAACTTTCACTACATAAATAAAGAAAGTGGATACAAATGTAAAGCCTGCCACAGGCGTTTTCAGTTTCCTCCTGAACAATGTATGATTGAGGATCAGCTTCCTACAAGAGCCACAATTCATATAGCAGCTTGGACCCCAGAGTACTGCCACTAAACTGTGTTCATTTAAAACATGGAGCCTGGTACAAGGCCTGTGACCAGGACCGGAGGAGCTTGACTGGAGCATTAGCCACATGGACCTCTAAAAGTAGGTTTAGAACTGTAAGTGATTAAATGGATTAGGCAGAGTACCTTGATCTGGATCCCATGATTGACCAGAAGATAATGCAGACCATGTCAAACCTCTGACATGTGATTGAAATTTCAGAAGTTGCACTCCTTTCTGATAGCCAGGTTTTGGACTTGTTGAACCTATGTATATTGGCCTCAGGCCTGCTGAAAAAGAGAGCATTTCTCTAGGCAAAGTAGAGAGTACAAATGCCCCAATCATCCATGCCTTCTGCTGAGGGGCAGCACAGCGAGTTAATTTCCAGAGGGGAGCTGCAGAAAACAGGCACATAAAAAGTTAGGTTAAGCAAAAGTGAGGCATAAATGATTGCCCTTCCAGGTGGGTAGGTACCAGCATAAGTTCCAATTGAGTGTGACTGAGTCCATCTCCGCACTATGGTGTATACCCACTGATAATGGGCCTTAGCCTTCTCCCAAATGACTTTAAAGTAAAAGATGGCCATTCAATTATGAATAAGTGGTACTCTCCCAAACGCCAGTAGAATCAATTATTTTACAGCTTGTCGTGGATACCACTGTGCTAACTCCAAACTTGAAGACTTTGCTGTAGAAATGGTAAAATACTTTGTCCCTTTCTATCTCAGCGTGGATGGCAACTGCTAATCCCTTGCTTAAAAACTTTGATAGAAAAGCAGACATTTGAGGTGAGGAAATTCTGTGTCACTGGTGTTGTAGGGTGCTCTATACAGAAGCTGCTCTCCACCTCAATTTGGGAACTACCCAGAGTTCTCTGCTTCTTTTGTGGATAGCTTATGCAGCACTCTATGCCTGAAAAGGGTATTGTTTTGAGATATAAATATATGGTCAATTAACAGCGATAAAGTGTAATGTCTATTTTTTATTGTTATAAATTATTAGATTTTACCTGCTGTTTTATCCTATCCAGTACTGTATCGATTTTATGGTTTTACCTTGCTCCAGCTAAGGTTTTAAACTTTTAAA